>NC_079173.1:43062265-43294765 GCF_947568905.1 Ostrea edulis
TTAGAATGATTTACAACTGTACGATATGGTTATTATAATTTTGAGCACTGCGTGGTGTTCCAAAACATGATTTCATTTCCTCTTGCTGTCCTATAAATTAGTATAGGAGATATGAGTGTTACCTGTTGAAGCTACCCGCATAGGTAAATCGAAGACACTGATGTGGAGTCAAGCGTAGCAAAGCTCATCCCCTTATATACCATGCGAACCCTGATACAAATAACAATAGAAACTCCAACTAATATGGTGGATTAGCTAAGAAATATGGCGGACGTATAGAATTATACTATATTTATTAATTCATGTCAGCTTTAAGCAAAATACAATCAATCAATCTATGTTGTCATTTTAAAACGAAATCGCACTTGATTAGATCCACCAAAAGCACACCCATGAATTCACTCTTTTTTTGCTATTTTAGGTTAGTTTATCAAAAACTAAACTAATTCTTTTTTTATTTTAAAATAATTATTATATCTTGAAGTAAAATTCAATTATATCTTACGGACTTCACCTAATATATGAACCAATATAAAAAGCGCATATAGTAACTCTAAAGCAATTTTTTTGAATTTATTGGCAGCATTTAATTTTACAAAATTTTATTTGCCCAACTATCTATTTTGTATTTCTTGTAGGAGTTTGATCACTGTTCGTTATTTTCGCCTTTCATTCAGTATATATACAATGTACATGTGCATGGATTGTGGTCGGGGTCGTTGTTTCGGGAATGTGCGTTCACCAGGAAATTAAAAACCCAAATACCCCGAATAGACACTCCCCACACAGAAGGAGCGGCGAGAAGTAAATCGGAGATCGTTCAAAGTAGGAAAGGTGCAGGCCAAATCGAAACCACTCAAACTCAGAATGTTGGACGTCTAGTTGGATAAATGGTAAGAAAGGTATCAAACGGCAAGAATTCCGAATTATCGGGTGATCAGTAACGAAATTAACGGTAAGTAGGTTAACTTCACGTGGGGCTTTATGCACACGGATTAAAATATAAACAAGGAAGTGAAGTAGCATCCAGTATTTAACTTTTAGTCTTTATTTTTTTAACACTTGAAAAGTACTTTTATTGGAAATGAAGAAATTTGGTATATCGTGACTTGTTGGTCTTTTAAAACGATACAGTGATGTTAAACTGTAACTTTGATTTCTCGACTTTCCTTTTAAACAAGCGATTTAATAGCGGTCCTTCCCAGGCTGGGGTCAGTGGAGGTCAATCTTGCTCTAGTTACCACATACCTGAGCTAATATTGCGGTAAGGGTTTGTGTAAGATTGATAACATTGAATTATACATTGTATATTACATACGTTTGGATATTTCTATATCTGATCAATGTTATGGTAACATGATAGATTGTGACAACAAAACATGACGTCGATTTTGAAGTGGAATGTTGCAGGACTAATTCCCCGTCAACGCCTAATCTAGACAGAGTTGGTTTGTGAACAAAAGTTTGGGTTACAGGATTGTGGTGTGGAATTCGCTCTGCTGATACAGTAAGTCTGAAAGGGGTACACCTCAGTAAAACACTTCAACCTTCTTATACAGTAAGTCTGAAGGGCTACACCTTAGTAAAACACTTCAATCTTTTTATACAGTAAGTCTGAAGGGGCTACACCTTCGTAAAACACTTCAATCTTCTTATACAGTAAGTCTGAAGGGCTACACCTTAGTAAAACACTTCAATCTTCTTATACAGTAAGTCTGAAGGGCTACACCTTAGTAAAACACTTCAATCTTTTTATACAGTAAGTCTGAAGGGGCTACACCTTCGTAAAACACTTCAATCTTCTTATACAGTAAGTCTGAAGGGCTACACCTTAGTAAAACACTTCAATCTTCTTATACAGTAAGTCTGAAGGGCTACACCTTAGTAAAACACTTCAATCTTTTTATACAGTAAGTCTGAAGGGGCTACACCTTCGTAAAACACTTCAATCTTCTTATACAGTAAGTCTGAAGGGCTACACCTTAGTAAAACACTTCAATCTTCTTATACAGTAAGTCTGAAGGGCTACACCTTAGTAAAACACTTCAATCTTTTTATACAGTAAGTCTGAAGGGGCTACACCTTAGTAAAAAAAACTTCAATCTTCTTATACAATAAGTCTGAAGGGCTACACCTTAGTAAAACACTTCAATCTTTTTATACAGTAAGACTGAAAGGCTACACCTTAGTAAAACACTTCAATTTTCTGATACGGTAAGTCTGAAAGGCTACACCTTAGTAAAACACTCCAATCTCCTTATACAGTAAGTCTGAAGGGCTACACCTTAGTAAAACTCTTCAATCTTCTTATACAGTGAGTCTGAAAGGCTACACCTTAGTAAAACACTTCAATCTTCTTATACTGTAAGTCTGAAGAGCTACATCTTAGTAGAACACTGCAATCTGCTGATACAGTATGGCGGAAGGGACTACACCTTAGTGGAAGACTTTGATTAATATTACAGGGTGTCAATGTTTTAGACTTATTCAGGTTGGGAACACCTCCCCTATAGCGAGAACGTGATTATTCCCCTTTAGAAGAAAGTGAACATGAACATAAGTAGGTGTGTTAGTGTCTTTACAGTGATATTTATTTGGTCTAAAATGCCACTGATATTCGGCTGTTCCCCTCACAAAAATTGGCTATTTTTTCCCAGTTATATATAGATAGTTTGACCTATTTTTTGAAAACTCATAGGTTAATAATTCCTAATCCGCTTTGAACAGTAAATGATAGAGTTTTTATATTTCACATGAGTATTTTTTATGACAAGATCATCCCGTAGGTATGAACATTTTTGATCCTGTGACCTTGACCTTGAAGTTTGACCTACTTCTTGAAAACTTTAACCATACTATTAACTTTTTAACAGTAAGGGATAGAGCTTTGATATTTCACATGAGTACTGCTTGTGACAAACCTTTCCATTTGTACTCAACATTTTGACCTTGACATTTGACCTACTTTAAAAAATGGCATTGGTAATAACTGATAAATGGTAAATATTAGATCTTTCATCTTGTACATGAGCATTTCTTGTGTCAAGATCTTTCTACTGGTACCAATATATCTGTCCTTGTGACATTGGGTATCTTTGGAATTGCGCATGACCATCATCGGGGGCATTTCAGTTTCACAAACACATCTTGTTATTTACTATGAATGCTTTTTTTTCCCAAATTTGAGGAAAATGTCACTAATTCTTCCCAATTCGGAAGGAGGGGGTGATAGTTTGAAAAAAAAAATCACTGCTTTATTGAAAATAATGTCCAGTTAAATGTTTGAACAATATGCATATTTAACTTCATCTTGATAACTATCATTCCAATTCTTTTCAAACTTGGTGTGAAACATTTTTTGGACAAGGGGACATAAATTGTAAATTTCCGGATTCTTGCATACTTGGGGCCTGAGGACGGGGGTGACCAATTTTCAAAAACCTTCTCAACTAAGAACCACACGTTTAAAAAAGTAAAATAAATGCAATGTGATGTACAGCAGGAAAGCCACTACTAAAATTGTAAATTTCATGATCCCCGGGGTAGGGGTTCTAACTCCAGGGTGGGACCAAACTTGGTATATAGTGTAAATGTATAAAATACTTAAATGACATCTTCTTTAATGTCATTGATACTAAATTAAAACTAAATATATATTCACCAGGGTAGGGGTTTTAAATCTAGGGTGGAACCAAACGTGGCGTGTAGTGCTAATGTATAAAACACTTAAATAACATCTTTTTTAGTACTATTGATTTTAAGTTGAAATTAAATAGATATTTAGAAAGAACAGATAGTCTTTAACTAAAATGTTAAATTTGATGATCCCAGGGGTAGGATTTTTGGTATCAAGGTGGGATCAAAATGGTCAGTTATTAAGTTTGTGAACAGTAGACATTTCAACTTGTTCTTGATAACTATGATTCTGATTCTTTTCAAATTTGGTATAAAACATTTTTGGAAAGAGGGGGACATTAATTGTAAATTTCAGGATTCCCGCCCCCTGGGTCTTTAGGGGCGGGGCAAAAACTGCCTAAAATTGACCAATTTTCAAAAAGGTTTCTTTTCTACAACCGCATATGTTTAAAAAAAAATAAATGCATGGTGTTGTATAGAGCAGGAAAATTGCTTACCAAAATTGTACATTTGATGATCCCTGAGGTAGGGGTTCTGACCCCAGAGTTGGGCCAAACTTAGTATATCGTGTCTATGTGTAAGTTTGCTAATACTGTATAAAATTTAAATGCATACTAAGGAAGAGCAGTATAGGATGTACAAAAATGGTGAATTTCCCAGCCCAGGGTTTTGACTCTAGGATAGGTTCTTAGTCATATTTTAATGTTTTAATGTTAATACACCTATCATATTATGTGAAGCCTTTCATTAGTGTATGCACTTTTGCGGACATTGAAGTTGTAAGAACAAATCTTGTTTTATACTTTTGATGAATGTTAACATTTAGCTTAAATATTCAGAACCTAGATGTATAGCCTTTGGGAGTAGTGATTTTTTTTACTAGTACTCAGGTGACTGATAAGTCATGTGGGCCTCTTGTTTTTCAATTGTAAAGGTCTAGGTCCACAGATTAAAATAGAACTGAACTTTAAAATAAATTATCAGAATGTGATGTATTGTAAGATACTGACACCTGATTTGGGATATTTTATTAACTTGAAGACTAAAAATTATATTTCATGATATTGTTGGAGAGTTAAAATGGTGTTGATATTCTGTGTAACTTTATATTCATTTTATTTGCAACAGATTGTATTCCTAAAGACCAACACCCTCCACATCATGGACACACTAGGACTCAGCACTCAGTATAAAGTACGACATTGTTCTCAATGTCAGGGGGACACTGAGTTTTACTGTAACTCATGTAAACGTGATCTGTGTTTACAGTGTAAAGAGAAACATGTCATTGATCTATATACCGTGTACCATGATGTTGTGATTTACCGTGAGAAGTTTGAATATTTACCAAAACAGGAACCTGCCTTGCTTTATGATGCAAGAAAACAACAAGTAGGAAATGAACAACTGAAACTGATATTCACACCTGTATTACACGCGTCTGTCTGTGTGAAAGGTGTTGGTAGTGTAAGATACATATCTCGTGTGATGTCAGACCGGGTCTGGGTCTCTCATATATGCAATATCATATTGACAGACACAACAGGAGGCACTATACACCGTGTGAAAGGTATAACACCACTCTATGGGGGAGGACTACACACAGTGAACAGTTCTGGTGAACTGATTTATATAGACAGTGAATATAACATCAACAAACTGTCTATAGACAATGAAACAGTCACCAAATTCTTACAGAGACCATTACCATGGTTTCTACACTGTGTGTACTGTTCCCTGTCCACTGGAGATCTGATGGTGGGGATGCGTAACTATAAAACAGGCAAGGTAACCCGGTACAACAGTAGTGGTCAACACATCCTGACCATAGAACACGACAACACAGGACACACGCTGTATAATGAGCCTTATTGTATCACAGAGAACAAGAACGGAGATATCATTGTGTCTGACTGGATTACATTATACTGTGGTGCTGTAGTGGTGACAGATCGCGGGGGGAGACATCGATTCTCCTACACAGGACCTCCATCAGGATCATCTCTAGATCCACGTGGAATATGTACAGACGCGCTTTCACACATCTTGGTTTGTGATCTAAACACCCGCACAGTACAGATGATTGACAAGGAAGGTCACTTCCTGTCTACGTTACTGATACAACAACACGGGATAAACGAACCATACAGCCTGAACTATGATGATAAAACTCACTTTCTCTGGGTCGGATCATACCGCACCAACACAGTGTCTGTGTATAGATATCTACAGAGGAGATACTCTCTGACTGGTAAGTACTAGTAGTACTGTAGTCTATTGTACTATATCAGGTATATACAGAGGAGGTATTCTCTAAATGGTAAGTACTAGTAGTACTGTAGTTTATTGTACTATATCAATATATATTGTGGAGGTACTCTTTGATTGGTAAGTACTAGTAGTACTGTAGTTTATTGTACTATATCAGATATATACAGAGGAGGTGCTCTCTGACTGTTAAGTTCTAGTAGTACTGTAGTTTATTGTACTATATCAGATATATACATAGAAGGTACTATCTGACTGGTAAGTACTAGTAGTTTATAGTAATATATCAGATAAATACAGAGGAGGTACTCTCAGAGTCTCTAACGGGTAATTACTATTAGTATTAATAGTACTGTAGTTTATTGTAATATATCGAGTTTTGATTGATTTTCGATACACTTAAAGAGATTTATTACATAAAACTAATACAATTTAGAAGTAACAATGTTTACTGTTAAACCAATTCTCATAAACTGTTGATCGGGCAATGGTCTGCTTTATTTCTATTGGCTATGTAAGTCACGTTGTTCTCGGTCTGCTGCTTTGTTTACGTAATGGCGAGGTTCACTGATTTGACTGATGATAAAATACAGAATTTATCAGACGGAACACAGCACGGAAACACGAATAATGCAATCATAGCGATTATTGATTATCAATTAGGATATTACGTAGGTTTTCTTTTGAACTAGTGGATGTGATGAGAAATGTATACAATCCCTCTGCATTATTCAAAGTTCAAAGTCAACAAACCATGTGTATCGAGTAACATACTGTTTCCTCGGCTTTGGGCAACATACCCTGGGTCAGACAAAACAACTGTTGTCCTTGAACCCCGTCAATAACTTTATACTATTAGATCCTTCAATAGTGAACAAGAATATATAGGCTAACACCCCCACCCCACCCCTTTTCAACAAGCTAGTTTATGTTTTGAAAATATCAGATTGTGGCTGACTTTTTAGTTGACTTAAGTAAATGATTGAAATTAACAAATTGACCAGCAGGCTGTGAGATGAATTATCATGAAAGATGGATTTTAAATTTGAGTTTAAAGATACGTATAATATCATATTATGTTTCTGGTGATCCCAAATTTTGTATGACTAGTTACTTGGAGAAAAAAAAATATTTAGACAATTAATGCTGAATTGTAAGGCTGTGATTAATCAATATTGTATGTTTGACTTGTCTGTGTCGTTATTTCAGATGATCCAGTCGATGATGATAAGATGATCTTCAAATCCACTGATGGCACGAACATCTGGGAAGGTACCAGCGAAAAAACCGAGTTAGAGTTGATGTTATCTCGAACGGGAAAGGAAAAGAAAGATAAGATCCCTGTTTCAGCAGAAAATATTCCAGGTTAGCCTTAATGTTGTTATAGTTTTAGATGACATGTTATTGTAGGGAAGTATAAGATTAGGACAGGAAGGCATTTTATTATCTATATGAATGTTTTTCTATAGTTTTAGCCCAGGTGAACTTTTCTAATCACATTTCGTCTGTCATCTGTCTGTCCCTGCGTTTTGTCGTCTGCCAGCTTTTCACATTTTCCAGAACCACTGGGCAATTTTCAGTGAAACTTGTATAAACATCTCTGGGTTTACCTACAAATATGTTGCTTTCTGGGAAATTTTAAGACAGACCAGAAAGCTACAGAGCCATCCCTCAAAAACATTCAATTTTCAGTGCAGAAAAAAATGGACATGGAAAAGGCCTCGTATATTTGTATCCCTGCATCGCCATCTCAAAAGTTTCATATCAAAAAAATTCTAACGCATGTTCCCACTATACTTGATTCCAAACATACCCTCAAACAATCATTAAAGCGGTTGAGCTCCACGCAACGTGTAAACTCTAAGCTTCAAATGTCTCATTTGTTGACATAATTAAGGCCTCAACTGTGCTTATTTCTTCTGTATCGTTAATCAAAAGTTTTTTAAAGGGATGGATGATCCCAGAACGAAATTTAATGCAAAAAAAGTACCCCCCAAAAAGTATAAAAAGGTACAACAAAAGCATGCTTCAACTTCGACCAATCGCGTGAAAGTACGAAGACGGCCGAAAATTTTAGTCCTGTATCCATCTTTCGTATGTATGCTGTTCTTACCTCGTTTGTTTAAATTTTCTACTATTTAGAAACTAATTCATTATTCATAGTTGTTTTTTTTTAAACAAACACTAAGATTGTAATAGTTTAAAATTAACTACGGAGTCACCTGTACTCTATCTATTGTCACTTCCGCTTCAGATGTTTGAAATCTTCGATCTTTGAAGATTGAGAAAAGGAAAAAAAAATAAAGGGGAAACAAATACGCGGAGGGTATAAAATATATTTTGTGGATAACTTGGTAAAGGCTCCTAGAGTATTCTTATGGGATATGCGACGTGTATGACACTCGAAGAAACAGTCCTACCTAACTTGAAAAGCCACGAGGTTGAGTGGTACTGATAGTAATGGCGCACCAGTGCCGATGACTTTGCACGTTGTTTTCACAATGCTCATATTCTGCACAACATATCTCTCGGTGACATTATTTCTTCGAGACCAAGCTCTGGACAGTTGATCACAGTAATGTGTAAGACCTTACTGATTTGTCTGTGTGTGTAATAACAAGTGTCATATGCAGTGAACCCAAACAAAGTGGAGAATTGATCTGTTGAGTTCAGATATTACAACTTATAAAATGTGCAGATTGAAGACTTTTTTCAATGTGGTTTTTTTTTTTGGGGGGGGTGATCATAATATAGATCTGTCTATAAATACCCTGATTGATATCGTTTTACAGAGAAAAAAAAGTGATATGTAATTTTTCAATTGTTTGTTTTGTTTAAATTTCAGATTAATCAATCATCAAGTTAGAGTGAAATCTTTAATGTAAATTATTTTAATATTGTTTCGCACTTCGAATTGAAATAACAATTTCTGAAAAATATGAAATTTATTTTCTCTCTTTCCCTTTTGAGAAATAATGGACTTTATTTATTTTCTTATGGCAGTGCAAGAAATATCATCAAATATATCAGTCCCATAAAAAGTCATTTTTATGACAGTGTAAAATGACTAAGTCGAAAATAAGTACAAAAAAGTACATCCTTTATTTGACTTATTTTGCCAAAAAATATAAGTTCCAATAAAGGTCATTTTTATTACACAGGGGACAAAACTAAGTTAAGATTTAGCACAGAAAAAGCATGATTTATAAAACTAAGTCCTAAATAGTACAGAAAAAGTACACTGGATAAAAACAAAGTCAAAAATAAGTACACAAAAATGTCACCAGCTTTCAGAGGCAACCTTGTCTAGTACAAAAAAGTATACTTTTTCTTACCTACGTCTAAAAACTACACTTTGATAAGGTTTAAAAGTATCCTTAAAGTATACATTGGTGTATTTTTTTGGTATGGGATAGCTCTCTCATGGGTCGGTCCCATTATTTTCTAAGAGAGATACAGATCTGCAGATATTTTGAGTGGAGGGGATTCAAATTAGTTCAAATGGAGGTCATTGCCCCTTTCAATCGGATTAAATTAAACAAATATCTTTTAAGGGCCATAAAAGGCAGTTCAGGTGAGCAGTGTGCGTCATGACTCCCTTGTCATCAGTTTTGGGCATTTTCAGGGGCTTTTATTTTGTTTTTAAAGCAAGCGCTTTTTGTTTTACACTGGTGCTAAGTATATTGGGACATTTAGGTCATTTTTTTTAATTGGTTTATGGATTTCAAAATTTTCAAATCCGTTCGGAAGAGGTAAAATGATGTTCAAATGACAAAATGTTAAGTAATAAAAATGAATTTGATTTGAGGTCAATGTTTTATCATCAACTTTAAAGAACACACCGCATGTTTTTAAGCTTTTTTCATTTTTTCAGCAAAATCAATTCTTTCCATGCCTAAAACTACTTTAAATTTGTTTTAAATGAAATCTTTTGGGGAGTTTTCGAGTTTGAATGCGATGAAATTCAAATCTTGCGATATGAATATTTACTTTCGATATTTTACACTCAATTATGTGTGACGTCATATGCACCCTCGGGTTTGAAAACATCTATTAGCCATTTCATAAACAGATTAGATTTAATCGACAAAAAAAACAATTATCACGTTAACGGCTTCTAAATAATACTGTATTAAGATGTTTTGTGCCGTGTCCGGGTGTACTAGGTGTCGGTAGAAAGGATTTAGATTGAGTATTTTTCAATTTGTCGAAGGAAGATGTGGATATTTTTTTTTGTTGGAGCAAGAACTGTACCTGAAAACAAAAACCCAGTCATCTTTTCAATAACGCTTAGACAGGGACGCTGATAAACTGCGAGAAAATTGATATACCGAAGCTATAAGCACTGGTAGGCCTGTGTGTGTGTGTGTGTGTGTGTGTGTGTGTGTGTGTGTGTGTGTGTGTGTGTGTGTGTGTGTGTGTGTGTGTGTGTGTGTTCGCGCACTATCTCGGGACTTACGACACGTATAAGGTTACACACGAGCAACCTACGACATTTTCAGAACCTACGACACAAAAGTGTGTCGTAGGTTTGCAGACCCCTTGAAATCGGAATTTTTCATCGTGTTTTACCCAGAAAATACAAAATTTTGTATAGTGTGAGTTTCCGGGTTACACACGACTTTTGTTACACACAACACCGAGCCATAATGGGGTGCTTACACACTTTGCATCCTTGCCATATTCGCGCATGCGCAAAAAAAACTTCCTACGGAAACAAGGTCGCGTGGATGACAATGCAAATGTAAGTGTTTTTGTGTATTTAATTGAATATAAGTAGTCAATTAATGATTTAAAATTGATATTTTTGTTCCCGTCCGTTTAGTTTGAATACATTGGGGTATGTGATGTATCGTTATTCTGCAGTAATGGTGAGAAAAAGTAAGTTGACCTTTGACACGACTAAGATACAATTAGATGCGTGTAAGCTTAAATAGTTCAATGGTTTTCATTTTCTGTATGTTTTTGTGTTTGTTTTATATCATCATGATTATCTTCAGTATTTTGGTTTATCATTGATTTGACAAAATGTTTTACAAATACAGAATCAAGGAATAGTTAGAATTTCCTCTTCAATACAATATCGGTGTACACGTTTTTTTTAGACATATGAACATCGTTAAAAGCAACAATTCTCTAAATATTCAATGAGAATTGAATTATTATACACAGTATATTTGTCATTCTTTGATGAATATGCTTGTCTTAATGTATAACATTAATATATAACAAACTGACGAACAACTGGAATTTCCTCTTTAGAATATTCTATCTTAGCTTGGCAAAATATTTTCAATATTTTCAAAGATATAAACCCCGTTTCATAGCGACAATATCAAAGAAAATTAAACAAGTACATAGCTCCAAAAAATTGGGTCTTTATTACCACTATTTTTGGATATTATTAACTGGTAACCGGTGGATAGCTCCAGCCTCTTTCCCCTTAATAAGGAAGGTGTGGTCAAGCGCGGTTAAACAAGTTCTTGGGGAAAATATTGTTTACCTTATTTTAAGAAATTGTTTAGATTTCATTTTATTCCAACATCGACCAGTTGCAAAGATTTTGGGTGAATTTATCTGATGGTTGACTTTACGCCATGGCTATAAACAACTTTATATAATATGTTGATTTATAGGCGTTGAAAGAAATTTCCAAATAAAGGGTGTTGAAATCAAATGGGACAAGGACATTTAAAGTATGTGCGGTTCAAGTGTCTCTCATCAATATGAATAGAATGAAAAATAAAGTAATTTGTCCCAAAATGAAGTCCCCCCCCCTTTCTTCTCTCCAACCCCATTCCCATTTGTGCATGCAGCTAGATCCAGTGTTTTCATACCAGACCAAATTCATGTTAAATTATCAATATTTGTCCTGGTAAGAAGATATACTTTTTAAGTAAATGGAAACTCCAATCTAGTTCACTGAATTTATGAAAAGGCAAGAGCAGATCCGGATTTCTCTCTCTCTCTCAGAGTGTTGCCAAATCGGTGTAACTTAAATAAAAAAAAAATAAAGGGGTTTCGGTCAAGGGCTACCGCTATTTTTAGAGCGACCCTGAACACTAGCGACAGCGATCACCGCTACACCGGCACCAGAACATGTACAGACTGTTCAATCGAGTGGGGAAGATCCCCATGGCTTTTTGTAAATTTCATATAAAGTTGCAGAAATGACATTTTTTATCTTTGTTTATTTTTTTACTTATTCAATTGTAAGAAATCAGATACTATTTATATGTATTTCTAAAAATAAAATAGAAGAAGAAAAAAATAAATCCATTACGAGATTCGAACTGGGTACATGTTATCGTGAGTTTCATAGACATCTCTAACGATTACGTAACAGTGTTTTAATCTTCACACTCTTGTTATTTCACACTCTCAAATAAATGAAGTTATGTAAATCAATTTTGTGTAGCCTATGTTTCAAAATATTATCTGTATTTTGCACCATTTACAAATGTAAAATAGTATTGTTAAAAATTCAGAAGTTTTTGAATTTGTCAGCACTTGGAGATTATTTTTCTCGTGCCGTAGACCGACTGAATAAGAAAAAAAAGGGGTCAGACTATTTTCTTAGTGCTGTGTTTAAAGTTATGTATTAGTAAGTATAAAATGAGGATATCATTGTTTATAGACATCAGTCAATGCTGCATATACATGTATTACCATTGTCTGTCTGTCTGTTTACCAGTATTTACAGGTATCTGAATTTTTAATCAGCTGTTAATCAGTAAATGGATACAAATAGAAAAATGGGAGGGGGGATGCATATAGATAGATAGATAGTGTATTTATCATCTATTTATAGAGATAGAGTTTTTCCCTTTTATTTATTTATATATATTTATTGATTAAAATACCTGTGCAGTATAATGAGTATTGCCCATGTCTGTTGTAGGGGTAGTGGTAAAATAGTATGATATACATGTATGTATGATATTTTAATAATATTAACAATGAACCTACATTGTGATATTTTTGCCATAGTGTGTATATGAATTCTAGGTATCAGGACAACTCGCCCCCAAGACAACTCGCCCTCAAGACAACTCACCCCCTCATCGGGACAACTCGCCCCTAAGACAACCCGCCCTCAAGACAACTCGCCCCCTCTTCGGGACAACTCGCCCCCTCTCTTGAGATAATTCGCTCCTACATATCATACATGTTTACAATTATTATTTTTGGTCTAAATCCAAGAGGTGTATTACCAAAAATTAATGAATTTCTTATAGATAGTATATACATCACAGACAATAAGACGTGTTCACATTAACACCGAACTTCGTGTCTTTTTATGCAAGACGAAAGATTTTAGTGGAAATCCAGTGTTTGGGTTCAGTAAATTCATCATCACTTTCATGTACATGTAAAATATATAATTTCAGCGGAAACAAGTTAGCGTTTGGTATAGGGAGAGTATTAGCTTGGTCTACAGCTGACGTAGTATAATTATCAATAATCTGCGTCTGTTGTTAAATCTAACTGTTTGATTTCCCCCAAGCTGTTATAAATTAACTTCAAACGTTATGAGTTACTCATCATCAGAGTTCTTTACACTTTGAAATCGCCGCGTAAAAAGAATCACACCGCGTAAAAAGAATCAGTAAAGCAAAGCCGTTATAAAATTTCTAAAATGGGAATTTTATTTTTCAACGGGTATTAGTTGAGAAATGCATTAAAAGATAATTACATGTATCAGAATATTCATGCTTCACCTTTACACTTATGTATACTATATCGATAAAAGAAACACCCACACCCTCAAAATTTTCTCAGTATTAGAGACATTTAATCAATTACCTGAAGATCAGTAAATATAATTTTCCTTGCCAATTGATTTATGAAAAATATAACTTTTTCTGAAATGCAATAATTAAATATATGTATAATTCTATTAGAATTTACCATTCGTGTTAAAATATGAAAGAAAAAGACGTATCTTTATAATTGTAATTGTAATTAAAAGATTTATATAGCGCCCTATCAACATTAGTTCTCTAAAGCGCTTTACAAATGTGAAAGAAAAGATAATATAAAATCGATGTGCACATACATGTGAATAAAATATTCATAGTGTCAGAATTAAAATGCATAAATATTATTATTAATATATAGCGATATGATATGATTACCCTAATAACATATGAAACAATTTAAAACAACCCTTTAGGAATAATTAAATACATAACAAGGACACAGGCATAATAACAAACAGCAGGGTGGGGTTTTTTTGGGGGGAGGGGGTTGTTTGTTTTTTGTTAACAGCACTGTAAGAGCTGTATGTAAGAGCACTAAGTATATAAAAATAATCACAAATTAAAAGCTAATTTAAAGAGATGCGTTTTGAGGTCCACTTTAAAATTAGACAATGAAGTACATTGTCTGAGTTTAAAAGGCAGAGAATTCCAGAGACTCGATGCAGCTTTGTCCAAACGTCGATCCTCATATGTTTTCGTACGTGTCCGAGGTACCTGGAGAAGATGCAGAGATTCGGATCTTAGTGATCGTGTGGGATTGTAAACTGTAAGGATATCCTTTATGTAAACTGGAGATAGGTTGTTGGGAGATTTGAAAGTATGAAGAAGTATCTTATATTGAATTCTGTATTCAACTGGGAACCAGTGAAGATCTATTAGAACAGGAGTAATATGGTCGGATTTTTTTTAGCGTGTTATTAATCTTGCAGCTGTGTTTTGTGCCCTCTGAAGTTTGCTGGTGTGTTTAGAATGAACACCATAAAGCAATGCATTTCCGTAATCTAATCTGGATGTAACTAGCGAGTTTACTAGAGTTTTACATGCTTCATCATTGATAAATGTTAAAAGTGTAAATAACACACACAAAATAAAAATAAAATGTGATAATATATTTATATATAATATTGGGGGCAGGGTTTGACACTAAGGCACGCCCGACCGACCGAGACTACTAAATGATAGGTCTGGTCGGGTAAAATGTTTATTTACTAGTCCGACTGGTCGTGCTAAAAATATGAACAAATTTAAGAAACTTTACTTTAAATCATAAGATATTTTATGCATAAAAAAAATAACTGTAAAGAGTTTGCGAGCAATTTTGAACCGCATGATAACATAATCTCTATCTTTAGTTCTAATAAGTCGCGGTCGTAAGTGATGTTCTACGACATCTACACATTGTTAATGTGTGTAAAGTTATGTTTTGGTTAAATAGAATTATTGAATTCACTTTCATTAAAAAAAACACCAAAACAGTTCATTTGAATTGAATATAAGAAAGTGTTTATTAAACATATGTGCGGGAATGTCTATATAATCAAATATGAAATCTCGTCCTCAATGAAAGCAAAAGATGTCTCAAGAAAGAAAAAAAAGGAAAACGTTGGGAAGAAACAAAGCAGCTAGGGCTTATGAAATAGAAATTTTAAAAAAAATATTGAGGTCAATTTATTCTAAATGGATTAAAGAATTTCCGTGCCGGTAAAAATTTAATGAAACTGAAAATAGGGTTGAAAGTAAAAGCATCAAATTGAATGACGAGATTAAAGATTTTTTTGAGACAATTAAATGCATTTTAGATCAAACTTAACGTTTTTCATTTAAATTAAGTACATGTATTTAGATATGGAGAATCTTATAAGATTTTTTTCTGGAACGTTGGTCAGGGCTAGCAAAAATCATTTTAAGTAGCACGATTGGTCTAGTGCCCCAAAAAGTTAATGTCAAACCCTGGGGGGCGAGTGTCTCAAGAGAAGGGGGCGACTTGTCCTGAGAGAGGGCGAGTTGTCCTAAGAGGGGGCGAGTTGTCTTGGGGGCGAGTTGTCCAGCATTCGAATTCTATTGGTATCAATTATATAGTAGGCCTATAGTAAGAATACTATTCTACTTCTATTCAGTAGAAATAGAGCAACACATACAAGAATATTTAAGCTTACATTTATGTATAGTAGTCTGGTACCACTAAATATATTAAGTTGAGTGTTCATAATATGTTAAAAATTCAGATCATGATGTTTATTTACATGTCAGAGGGCATAAACATGCACCATACTTTTCATGAAGCACCAACACTCTTCATGAAGTATGCTGGCGTAAAGCGCAGCAGTTCAGGGTACCTGTAAAGTGCGAAACGAAATATACCGAAACGAAACGAAATCCAACGAAACGAAATATGTCGAAAGGAAACGAAACCCACCGAAACGAAACGAAACCTACTTAAGCGAAATGAAACAAATTGTATCTAACCGAACTCTTTTAATTATAATAATTAAAAATGGCATCTTAGGCCCCTGTGAAAGTTACCACATATCAATAAAATTTGCCTCCCCTTTGATGCTTAACTGATACAAAGTTTTAAAAGTTGGAAGGGTGGGGTGGGGGGTGAGTAAGCACAATGTACATAAATAACTTGTGCAATTAGTTTCGGATCCATAAATTTCAGAACGGAGGGTTACAGTCTCACAGGTCAGAGGTTTGGGGAAACACACTAAACGAGGAGTGGGGTCACCGGCGTTGGATCCGCCTTTGGGCATAAATACATGTTTCAGTATTTTTTGCTCTAAAGATAAATCTATGTATACATGTGGATATTGTGTATTTGTATGTAGTATATCAAACGTTGGATTCTGAGTATGTCCTCCCGTTCTCTTTGTAATTTCTGCTTCCCATGTTCATAAGCCTTTTGATTTTACAAAATGCTGACCTCCTCCTGATATTATTGCATTAAAACAATTCCGTTTTCCGTCCCGTTTTCAATTCCCCGTCTTAGCAACACCCCAAATGTATAGAGTTATCTTTAGACCCACTACATATCAATAATAATTTTTAATAATGCATGTATATATATATCTTACTGAATTGCATTCATATAATATGGTATACTATTCAATTTTTTTTCCATTATTGAAAGTACTCGCACCTCAGCAGTTAGAGATAAAATAAGAGGTTAAGAGCTCTTTCTGCTTTCAACTTTCTCAGACACTATTTTCTTCAAACAATGTATCTATGCCCAAAAGCGGATCCAACGCCGGCGACCCCACCCCTTGTTTCGTGTGTTTCCCCAGACCTCTGAGACTGTAACCCTTCGTTCTGAAATTTATGGATCCGAAACTAATTGCACATGGTATTTAATCAACTTCGGATATGTACTTTGTGCTGACTCACCCCCTTCCAACTTTTAAAACTTTGTATCAGTCAAGCCGAAGGCCTACATCAAAGGGGAGGCGAATTTTATTGATATGTGGTAACTTTCACAGGGGCCTAAGATACCATTTTTAATTATTATAATTAAAAGAGATCGTGGTTATACAATCTGTTTCGTTTCGGTAGATTTCGTTTCGTTTCGGCGGATTTCGTTTCGTTTCGTTTCGATTTCGTTTCGCACTTTACAGGTACCCAGCAGTTCATGCCCTTAAATACTTTAAAAAATTAAACTTATTTCTTAAATATGCATACATGTATTTGTACTTTAATAATCCATGTTTAGGAAATATTTTCATGTTATATATGTTAATCATATGTGTCACCATGCAATGTTAGATTGAAAAATAAAATAAATACATGTGTATATGCAAGCTAATGTTTCATTAGATTCTTTGCATTTGATTTTAATTTCAAGTTTCTTTTTCATAGTTGACGCAACAGATTATGAGATACAGATGAAACATGCAGGGAACCATGTAAATGATTCTGAAAGTGGCTACCCAGGTGCTGTTTAAGGAAGCTTGTAATAGGAGTGGAAAACCACCCAAAAACTATGTGTCTCAAAATGCCAGTAGAGACATAGAAAGAAGAGAGGAACTAGCTGGGATATCATTATGAAGAACCTAACCTCCTTGGAGTCAAGTATGTGACAAATTATTCATATAAATAATCATCCATGTCGCCATGAGATCGAAATTAACTTTTTAACCACAAGAAATTTTAGGTACTGTATTCTTTTCCTACTAGGCTCCAATTCGAAATTTAACCAGCATTTTTCAATCGATTGCTTTTTTTTCAGGAATTTAATAAACTAAGCACCCCTTTTATCAAAATAAATGAGAAGAAAGTGCAATATCAAAAACAAGATTGGAATTTATTTCCTTAAACATTTTTAAATGAATTATCAGGCAATGTATCATTGGTGGGGGTCATAGGGAACATCTATGCAGCATGTACTCACTATCCAGAGGTCCTCCACCTACAATTTACAGCATTATGTGGCTTGAACCTTAAGACTTAGTGTGTATTTAATTCTCTCTCTCTCTCTCTCTCTCTCTCTCTCTCTCTCTATCTATCTATCTATATATATATTTCTATTTACTCAATCCTGTGTGTAATCATGCTTAGCAACTATCCAGTATGTTTCTGTGTAACATATTCTCAACCATGCGGATGTTTTTCGTTAGATGTCATTTTTCTCCCAACGAGTGAGGGGAAACCATCCCCTTACGAAACAGCCTGTAGAGAAATAAATGTTATGTGATTGAACTCCATCTGATCATCAATTTATATATATATATATAATCCAAATAGAAAGAGTTGATATCACACAGTCAAAATAATTAAATAAAAAAGCAGGAAAATATGCAGTTCCAAAATATATTCAAATCGCTAGTGCTTTCTGGATTTTAACATCCATCCTCAGGTGAATACAAATATTGAATACAAAGTTGTTTATCTTATATTGTTGTATATGTATATCTAAAACATTTGGAGATTTCATCACAGTGGCTCATCACAAATTAACCCTCTCTCTTCTATATTTACACGGGGGGGGGGGGGGACCTGGTATCCCAATAATCACTCCTTCAAATTTCTATTATGTCTCCTTTATTTTACTGACATAAGATTTTACGACCCCTCTCAATCGATCAGAGAAAGACCATAGTTTGTAAAAATACTTAGAATATCTGTTCGCACCAACAATATATTTGAAGGAACAGTGCATTTTCTATCGTTTTTAAAACCACAGGAACTTTTCATCAATCACTCAGAATGGAAGACAGACTTGCATTGGTCAGTTCAAGTTGCTCTTCAGTTAGGATGTGTGAGAGTAGTTTAAGCAAACATCCCCCCATTTAAGAAATTATGTCATTGTGCTTCTGCACAACTAATCATAATCTTACGTTCTAAGTTTTTGTAGTATGTACCTGGAATATGTCAATATAATTCCATTTTTCTCATTCATAAGAGATTTACCAGTTATCTAAATATTACGTATGCAACTAATCAGAATGAAATGCTTGACGTGTGCATGTGTAGGTATTCATATTGTAAATCAACAGCAAAAAATCATTTTAATTTAATTACCCTTTAATAAGAAAGTTGTGGTCATTTCAGTACCAAAAAATGAAAGAAAGCAATGCACGTTATGTGCATATGTCAATCTGTAATTCTGTTGATGTCATCCAACAGGTATTTGTATCATGTACATATGATTAGCATAATTAGTTTGAATTTCATGTTTGCATCATATATAAGAAAGCTGTGGAGATTTTGAAATTGTCTAATCAAAATTTAGCACAATTGTGCATGCACATGCTGGCTAGTAATTTTAACCATACCAATTTGTAAGTGCCAAGACATGCTAAAATCCTCAACTTCAGAAGAATTTAATGAAAAACATAAACATTATGGTCCTTTAAATATAGAAAAAATATAGAACCTTCAAAAGACAGGATATGCATATACATTGTACTGAGTGTTGGCATTTTTGTATTACACCAATCTATAGATACACATACTATCTACTATGCTGTGATATCAACTCATTCACTTTATTCATAAGAAAGTTACAGACATTCTAGTATTAAATCCAATCAAAATGAAATTTTGCATGCATGTGCAGATTGGTCATTTTGAACATGCAGATCAGTTAATAAATATCTTAAAAATATCTTAAAAATAAAAATCTTAAAAATTACAAGTCTTAATTAATAAATGCCTACAATATGAATATTAAACAATCTCAAAGAACAACAAAAAATTTAGACTGATTCCCAAGTTAGTGTACCAAAATCCAATGCATGCACATTCAGACTAAAATACTATCTTTCTGCACATCCAAATGATATACATGTACGTACAATCATCTTAAAAAGATTGCATATAAAGGATCTCTTGTATAGGTATTGAGAACAGAGTATATCCTAAGTTCTGGGAACATAAATATAAGGAATCACTGTCTAGTTTGTCAGGGTATATGAGGTGATTAACAAATTAACATCAACTGAAAATATGAGAATTCATGCATAACAGCTTCACCGTTTATATAGTTTGCATGCATGTATCATGTTCATGCTTTTATGGGATCTTTGTGAATTATGTCAAGGATTTGGATGATTTGAATATATTATAAAAGTGGCAAGAATGAAAATAACATGTTCTGCCATATTTTTGTTTTCGACAGTTTATTTTATTTTTCAATGCGTTGTTTTACACCAGTTTTATAATGTATGCAATGCAGTGTACACCAGTTTTGGACAAATGAAATTGGCCTTTAGTTTGCTTTATCAATATACAGACTCTATTTCAATTGATTATATATTAATAGTGAGTCTCATGCCAGTATAAGGCAATATACATCTTTCTCACATAATCACTAGTGTGAGACCAACTCAACCCATGTGAGACAGCCATACAAGATTTTTTTGTCTTACACTGCTAAGACATATCTTTGCTTGTGATGTACATATGTATGTCGTATATTTTCTGATTTACATTACACGATAAAGAAAAATAGTTTGTATTGTTTTCTTCAAATTTCAATTTGATATATATTATGTATAGTTTTTTTATGGACAACCTTGGGTTTTGTACTTTACACTTATATTGTAAACCATTTTCAGGTATGCTGAGATCTTCATACCGTGTAATTAATTTTTGCATATATTCAAAGAAGGATTTCAATAATTTTGAATTTTCTCAAAGCTCTTGAATTAAAGTACTGAACTGATAAAATGTGAGAAAAATAACACTTTATTATTTGCTCATGTGGGATAGGGAAATTCCACCTCTGGAACAAGATTCGCTGCTTAAGAATCAGCAAAGCCTCGTCCTAGACTGCAAATCTTGTCCCCTCGGTGGAATTTCCCTATCTCCCATTCATACGAATGAAGGATTCCATTTATCACACACATGCAATGCACACGTGATATCATGCCAATATACATATGCATTTATCACACATATAGCAAGTTTCAATGTTAGAACACATCTGATACATGCAGTGAGTTTTATGTCAATATATATTTATCACACACATGCAGTGAGTTTCAGTGCCAGTACACATTTGCACACATGTAATGAGTTTCAGTGCCAGTACGCATTTATCACATGCGTGTAGTGAGTTTAAATGCCAGTACACATCACACACATGTAGTGAGTTTCAATGTCAGTACAGATCAATACACATGTAGTGAGTTTCAATGCCAGTACAGATTTACCACACACATGTAGTGAGTTTCAATGTCAATACAGATTTATCACACACATGTGAGTTTCAATGTCAATACATATTTATCACACACATATATTGAGTTTCAATGTCAATACAGATTTATCACACACATATATTGAGTTTCAATGTCAATACAGATTTATCACACACATATATTGAGTTTCAATGTTAATACAGATTTATCACACACATGTAGTGAGTTTCAATGTCAATACAGATTTATCACACACATGTAGTGAGTTTCATTGTCAATACAGATTTTTCACACACTTAAACTGTTAAGTGAGTTTCAATGTCAATACAAAGTGATCAATTCTTTTGAGAAGCCTGTAGTATAACCAACAATGTTGATATCCAAGAACTTTTTAACATTGTTATCTCTTTCTAAAATATTCAAAGTTTATATTTGGATTTCAAAAATCTTTTGTCTCTCAATCAACACATTGAAATTTGGTTTAAAGCATGTTGAATTTAATTTCACAATCTTGATATGATTTAATTGTGATGATTTCAAAAATAACATTCCTACTCACCACCCTGCACCTCAGAAATTAAAATGTAACTTAGAAATAATGAATGCATTTAAAAAAAAAAAGATTTAAAAACATTCAATATTTAAAATGATTGGACCAGTATTTCCTAATGTGAAATAATGTTAACGTGTACTGTGTTGTGCGGCGTGAAGACAAAATGTTAGGTAATAAAATAAGGTTATATTTAACAAGGAAAAAGTTTTTGAACAGGTATTGACCATATATTACACAGATAAGTTAATCATAGGCAACTTAATAATTTTCAAATGATTAGGTCACTAAAGATCATTTTGGAAAGATCAAGGTCACTCAACATGTACCTTATATAGAAAAGAACCTTTATTTCAAAAGTTATATATCATTGTACAAGTCATTTGTTACATGAAGTAGTTCAACTTCATTGGTTAGATGCAGTTTGGGGAAGTAATTACTAATATTCTTGTTATTGGATTTCACTCAAATAGAGACATCAACACTTGCCTGAGTCCCCACATGCACAGGGTGGCAGTAACTTGTTTATGTGTTTGGAAAACGCGATATGTATATTACATATTTAAAGTTCATTTACATTTTGTTAATAGTAACTTACAGCAGTACAAAAATTTTAAAGCTTTATCTCTTCAATGTTGTAGACTACATTCAGAGGGAATGCAGATACTGAGGCACCCTAGCTCATCTAGGAAGTCGGGAAGAAAAAAGCGAGGTATTTGTATGTCATAATTTGTATTATATTTTGTTATTCCCAAGCAAATGAAGTTTAGGAGGGTATATTAGAATCGCCATGTCTGTCTGTTGGTCTGTCTGTCTGTCGATTTGTCTGTAGGCATAATTTTGGCTGTACTCATTTTAGGAGACTAGCTAATGGAATTTTCTTAAAATGTGTACACTCTCTCAAATCATAAAGACATATAAAAATCTGCACCTAGGGTTTTCATAATGATTGGACAACATTTACTTAATTTAGATCATTTTGTTGTTTCTTTGAAATTAGAAAAATTTTGAGCCTTGTTTGCTTTAACTTAAGGGTATGTCCTGACCTTAGCAGAGGGTCATTTGGACAAGATTACAGATATTTTTATGCCCCCTAGATCAAAGATCGGGGGGGGGGGGATATTGTTTTTGTCCTGTCTGTCATTCTGTCTGAAACTTTAACCTTGCTAATAACCTTTGAACAGTAAGAGCTAGAGCTTTGATATTTCACATGAGTATTCCTTATGACAAGACCTTTCCGTGGGTACTAAACCTTTTGACCTTGACATTTGACCTACTTTTTGAGAAAAAATTGACATTGGTCATAACTTCTAAATGGTAAATATTAGAGCTTTCATATTGTACATGAGCATTTCTTGTGACAAGATCTTTCTACTGGTACCAAGATATTTGTCCTTTTGACCTTGGCCATCTTCAGAATTGGCCATTATCGGGGGCATTTGTGTTTCACAAACACATCTTGTTTGTCCTTGCCATAAATTGCAAGATGAGATAAACAGGAGAATGATATACTAGGTGCAGAGGTTGCTTGTGTTCAAAGAATGTGCAACAACCAGCATCAGATGATAATCATTTGGACAAGCTAGGTCAAGGTTTCTGGGTGTGCAATGCAAAATTCTATAATGTAATTTTATTATGAAATAACTTTAGAAAATTATACAAGATTAATTAAAATATGATCAAAGAAATGTCATGACCCTGAACACAAGTCATTCAGACAAGTTTAGGGGCACAGTTTAGGAGTTTCAGATTATGAAGTCTTAGAAATGTTAATATTCTAAGTTAGAGGTGCATGGAGAAGTCATACTTGACACAGAGGCTGCTTATAGCCAAGAAGTATGTCATAAACCTTATGCCCAGGTTATTTGTAGAGGGTCATGGTCACATGACTCAAAAGTCAACTGTTCTTTAGGCTGCATCAATTTAATGCTGGGATTTTGGACAGTCATATTTTTCTGTTACTCTACTCAAAGTTTACTCATGACCAGACTTTTGGACCAATGTCATTTTGGGAAGGTCAGGCTCACTCAGAATATACACCTTATGTATAAGGAAAAGTGCCTTATTTCATTAGTTTTTAAACACGTATGGATCATAAATCGTGCAGATAGGTAATAGGCAAATGGCTTTCAGACAAAGTTCACTCAAGGTCATTTTGTAAAGGTCAACATCACTCAACATATACCTTATATATGATAAAGAAACCTTCACTCCAACAATATATCAACATTTATTGAGCATTGTGTGAATCATTTGTTATTTGAAATAGTTCATTCAGGTGAGATGTATTTTGGGGAGCATACATCAGTTTTATCAATATTCTTATTTTATATTAAATATCTATTGGTAGTTTAATAAAGGTTTAGGATAGAACATTTAAAAAATATATTATTGATTTGAAATCATTTACTTTAAGTTATGGTAAATGATAGAGAAAATAAGTTGGACAATCTTTCAAGAAACTGTTGTACAACTGTTACAAGTGATATGTACTGTCCATTCTTTATTACAGCCAATGTTCAGTGCCACACTTGGACCACTGCAGAAAAGGCAGCTTTGTAAAGACAATTTGAGACTTTCATCAAACTAGGAAAAACTCTGGCTCAGGTTGACTGTCTAAAATCCATTTGGAAGGAGAAATCGCTGTCCAGTTTAACATGGTGTCGTGGAAAGTTTGCTGTTAAAAATATTACTTCCTGGCAGAGGTGTTACAAAGAGTTAATCCAATTTTTATGCCCCCTCCATTTGAAGGAGAGGGGACGTATATATTGTTTTACATGACTAATTCGGTCTGTAGAGCAAATCTTGTCTGCTCAATATCTAATGAATTCTTTTGCTTGACTGTTTCCAAACTTGGTACAATGATTGCCCCTAGATAGTGAATGAACCATATTAATTCACAGGTCACAGGGTCAAGGGTCAAACTGGACACAGTAAGATATTATCTGTTCAATATCTTGAGAACGCTTTCCTGACAGACATCAAACTCGGTATACTGGTTTCTTTTAAGAAGTAGGTGGTTTCTTTTAAGAAGTAGATGGTTTCCTTTAAGAAGTATATGTCCCATAATGTCCCATATTCATTTTGAAGTCACAAGGACAAAGGTCAAACTGTACATAATAAAATATTGTCCACTGAATATTTAAAGAACCAACCCTTTACCTGACAGTTACTAAACTTGGTACAGCGGTTGCCCCTAGAGAGTAGATGACCCCTACTGATTTCCAGATCCCAAGGTTGAAGGTAAAATTGGACATAGTAAGATACCGTCTGTTCAATATTTGAGAACCATTCGCTTGACAGACATCAAACTTGGTTCACTAATTTTCCTTAAGAATTAGATACCCCATGGATTTTGAGGTCACAAGGTCAAGGGTCAAACTGGACATGACAAGATATTGTCTGCTCAATATATTGAGGACTCCTTGCTTGACAGATATCAAATCAGGTACACTGGTTCTACCTAAGGAGTAGATGACTCCATTTGATTTTGAAGTCACAAGGTCAATGGTCAAAATACTACGGACATAGGTATTGTCTACACAATATCTTGAGTTTACGTTTCTTGACAGACATCAAACTTGGTACACTGACACATCATAAGTGTAGATATCTAGTATTAATTTTAAGGTCAATGGTCAAACTACTCTGGACATCAGATTTTGTCCATTCAGTATCTTGAGAACCCTTGTTTGACAAACATCAAACTTGGTAGTCTGGTGCCGCCTAAAGAATAGATGGCTCCCATTGGTTTTAAACTCTGAAGGTCAAAGGTCAGGACTCAAATAACTGGTTATTTGAAAATATCTGCTCAGTACCTTTAGAGATCACATATAATGGTTGCCTCTGACTAATAGATACATTGTAACTTTTGCTACAAACATTCTAAATGATCATTTTCCATTTTGTAATATGGAGGGCATATATGTTTCTTAAATCTTTCTTGTAAATGGTTTTGATACTAGTTTTATATACAAGATGTATTATCAGCATTTGTCATTCATTGTACACCATACATTGGTTCATTCAAAATTGATAAATATATAATCAACAGCAGTACACATGAAATAATTCTCCATCTATATCTTGAATTGAACAAAAAGTTTAATGGTATTCCAAGGCCTTATATTCATGTGCGATTGAAAGACTGAATGAATATACTAAGATAATATAACAGTATTTAACTAAAACTAATTGCAGTTTAACACTAATGTACTTATAATGTAATTGATAGTACCACGCTCTTACTTGTAACTTGTTTTCATTTATATTCAATAGATATTTCAAGTTTGATAGCTAACTCAAATTTCAAATATGAATAAACATTAAGTGTCTGCTGTTTTAAGACTAAAGAGTAGCTTTATTTACATCATATGAGGTTTTTTGAGCTAAATTGATCAGCTTTGTATGCTTATGAAATAAATATGTACACCTATATTTTGCAGTTGATTGTACTTTGCTTTAAAGAGGTCTTAAAATTGGTGTAGTTTTCATTAGGTTTGGACTTCGCAAGTGACAAATTGGATTAGGAGTATTTTTACTCAGTGTCTTCTCAAATACTAATGAAAAATCAAGACAATTTAATAGAGTCTTATAAATTCAGTATCTCATGATAGATTGCCGAAAGAGTAGTACGAAAGAAAAATCCTGATCTCTGAACGATCAGATTCATGATGGATGCAGGGACATACAGTATTTTTAAAAGTCCTTGGTACAAGTTCTTCCTGTGACTTGAGCAGTGTCTGTATTCAGATATTTTAAAAAAAGATCTTTAAAGCACTGTAGTACACTGTCATATAACCAGGAATATTTCCTGTATGGTCACCTTTAAATGGCCTTTGGGGTCGTATTTCGACATAAAGGACATCCAGGATACAGACGCCTTTGAATGCAGCATTGGTTATATTACAAGTGTGACTGATAAGGAGCACCAAATTAACAAAAACTCAGATAAAAAGATCAGTTCAATTATTACCCGTAATAATCAATTGACGTGCGCATCAAATCAATCATTGTTCTCATCAATTGATTAGGTGTTCACATCAATTATTGCGCCCATATATTAAATAATGCGCGCTGCCCATCAATTCAATGTATGAGAGCAATAATGGGTTTGCTGCGCGCATTTATTTAACTGATGACTGCAATACTTCAGAGCGGCATGTGATTTTGAGCTCCGTATAATTGATTTAATAATCTCTTTAATTCAATTGAAAATATCTTAATTATTTACAACGATTTTTGTACAAGAAATTAATGAGCACATCAACTCTTATATAGAGAGAAACACTTCAATTAATATAATGAATTCAAGACAGATCTAATTAGATAGTTGTTGTATCTAGAAGAAGTATTGCATGCATCAATTGAATAAATATCAATTCAATTGAAGAGAGCAATAATTAAATTATTACACACAGTAATTGAATTGAAGCGCGCAGTAATTGAATTAAAGCTTTTTTTAATTAAATTGTGGAGGGCATCAATTCAATTGTTGATATCAGTAATTCATTTGAAGAGAACAACAATTCAACTATAGCCTAATCAACTCATCAAAGTATTCAATGCTATAAAGAATTCAATCAATGCGCGCAATAATTCAGAATTGTAGATTTTAGTAATTATCTGAACATGTTTCATTGAATTGTTGCAAGCATCAAATGAATTGATGATATCTTCAAATAATTAAACTTATCTTGAATTTAGCTTTCTTAGACTGAAAACCTTTTTCAAATCTTTTTAACATTAATTTCTGTTACAGAAGAGTATATTTTAGTTCAACTGACAAAACACTAGACAGCCTCTCTCTCTCTCTCTCTCTCTCTCTCTCTCTCTCTCTCTCTCTCTCTCTCTCTCTCTCTCTCTCTCTCGCTCGCTCTCTGATATTTATATAAATTCCCCAAAAAGTTGTTTTTTGAGAAGTGGTTGAAACACTTGAGTTCCCTTTTAATTCCTTCAATCAACCGCCAGACTAAATGTAGTGACTTTCATGTAATATATCAAGTTTATACACTCTGTAGTGAGTTTCCGGTGTGTGTTCACATGTGACATCGTGTCGTAGGTATCAGGTGAAAATTCAATTTTGTTAAAGACGGATTTTCTATATTTTAAGTATCAGAGCAATATAAACAATTTAATCAATGCGCGCTAGAAATTAGAATAGTAGATATTATTAATTATTTGAAGAGATCTTCAATTGAATTGTTGCGCGCATCAAATGAATTGATATTTTCAAATGCTTAAAGACGTCTTGAATTATTTGAGTTTACGTTGATTTGGTGATTCATAGACTGAACACCTTGTTTAGATCTGCTTAATATTAATTACCGGTATTATATAATGAGACTCCCCCCGGAAAATTGGCTATATATAGTAAGCCCCCCTCCCCCGGAGGAGTCTGGCAATATAGTTAGACCCTCCACACCCACACCCACCCCACACTTATCAATAGTGAGCCTCCCTCCTTCGTGATTGGTCTGGATTTCCATCGGAAGACTGGGTATGGCATTTAGTGAGTCACTCCCTTTGAGGGGTGGCTATATCCCCTAACCCTAGTAGTGAAAATTCCCTACAATACACATACGTGGTTGGTTGCAATTTCATTAATATCTTTGATATATTGATTAAAGGGGTAAATTCTTTTGGCAGTCGTTCAACTACTGAATTGAATGCTCATTGCGCTTATGAAGGATCATTTTTTAATAAGATGCATGTTGCTATATAGCCAAATTTATTTAGGGGTAATACTGATAGTTAGCCAGGTTTCCGGTGGATGTGGTAGGGTTGCTTTATAGCCAGAATTTCGGGTGGGGGGGTAAATAGCTTGGGGGAAAAGCTATTATTGTACTCTGTACAAGGACACAATGCATGAGCAGACGAATACATTTACTGTATATGCACATTTTCAATATCCACTCTTCGTCTTTTCATCAGACCTTATTTTTATTTGATATTATTGTGTAACACAGGACATATTATAAAATCCAACTTATACTGTGACATAGAAAATGTTAAAAACGGATATTGAACCAGTATTCGTGATTCGATGAAAGGCTCTATATTGTCGAATGATAAATGAACCTTTTTCAAAATTTATGTCGGGGAAAAAAATAGGAGTTTTTCCTTACTTTTATACCAAACACATAAAAAAAAATATAGTTTAATCTCAATTTAAAAGGACTTTCATACAATGATAGACGATTAATAAAATGGTAAATAGAAACGTTTTAAATTTTCAACCTAGGACGTAAATATCCATCTGGATCCTCCATTATCCTAAATTCTCTGAAAGTTATTACTAAATGGCTAGGCATAAAGCAGATTTTCCGGAGGATGAACCTACTGAAGGGGGTATACGCTACAACACCAGGTGTCTCATCCCATGCCCCACCAGGGCTTAACCATGGGCGCACTGAAGGCATAACGCCGGACTATTCAGACCCATTGCCTCTGAGGATTGGTACACGTCCTCCAACCCTTGCATCCACTCCTTGGTAGAACATCAAATACCTTTAATTCATATAACTTATGATCAAATATATAGGTTACAATGTGACACTTCAAACCGAGGCTCTTCTTCGGATATGAAGTCATTGAAATATGAAAATATTCATTGCTAAACACAACCTCATGCACTGGCCGAGAAGCCATATCGTCTGATATAAAAAAAAAACTAGTTCTTTTAAAGGTACCAACTTTCCGGATAATATTTTGTGATAAACTGAAGTAAAACAATGCATAAAAGACTGGGATTTTATTTCAATAAACACATGTAAATTATAGCGAACAGGACAATTCCGTATACCAAAGTAAAGACCCCCCCCCCCCTTTACTTTAGTATCCGGAATAGTCCTGTTTGCTGTAAAGGGGGATACTGTAAAATAAAAATTGTTGGGTTTTGTTTTGTTTTTTTGAAAATGGTTGAAATGCTTGAGTTTCCTGTGCTCTCAATCAATCGCCAGACTAAATGTAGTGACTTTCGGGTAATATATCACGTTTAAACACTCTGTAGTGAGTTTCCCGTGTGTGTTCACATGAGTCATGTGACACCGTGTCGTAGGTATCCGGTGTAAATTCAATATTTTTAGAGACGGCTTTTCTATATTTCAAGTATCAGAACAATATACAGATGTCCCACATTACGTAAAAATGAATTTATATTCTGGTTAGCATAACTAGAACATAGTGTAGTGAGTTTCAGGTGTAAAGTCTTGTGTAGTGAGTTTCGGCATTATGCACGTATGTGTGTGTGTGTGTGTGTGTGTGTGTGTGTGTGTGTGTGTGTGTGTGTGTGTGTGTGTGTGTGTGTGTGTGTGTGTGTGTGTGTTTGTAAGCCCTGTCAATTGAACCAGTGAATAAGAAGGCACACGTGTAAATCAACACGGTGTCGGCCAAATGAACACGAAAATGGTGGTGTTCAGTTGGATTTTTATAAAAATCAGCATAAAATCATTAAATAGTTCATCTACCATCAAAATCCTGAAGTGTTTACTTAACAGGATTTATGAGATGTGTGTAACAGGTGTGTAAAGATTTAGCACTCGTCCATCTTTTTTCTTTACGAGCATGGCTTACACACTTTCGAAGTGCGCATGTTCTGTTTTAAATGACGTAATTTGTGATGTCATCATAATGGATATTTCCAGGGAAAGAAGTTGGCCCATCTGAGGTAAGTAAACACGGTTGAAAGAAAATTTTTGCATATTAACAATGGGTTTTTTAATAGACAGACTGATTAAATGGTGTTTCATACCGATCGTGTTATAAGTTACTGAAAATTTTGATGATAAAAGTGATAAATCTGCGTGAACTGTTTGTTTTTTCTAAAATATAATCTTTGCAGTTAATGTACTCTGTATACTAAGAATTCATATTGATTTTGGATAGAATTTCACATTTAAAAACAAATAGATATGCGCCCGGTCCTTAGGAATCAACCCCACCCCACCCCTCCACACGACACTTTTTTTATGATTGAACCACGGTATCCCCCTTTTCATCTGTCTCCGTACTTTGAAGTTTTTTCCAACGCCATGACATAAATAGATAAATAAATAAAATGCAAAAATAAAAACGAAAGATATATTATATGTATTCGGATTGGCATGTTTCACTTTGTCCTGGCCGTGTTGAAATCCCCGAGGCTGCATGTGTACATTACGCCGCACTGCTTGCAGTAAGTACATGGTACAGGTGCACCGCATAGGTATGTAACTACTAAGACTATAAACCAAACAGAATATGATATGTAAAACTATTACTCTGAATGCATTTTACTTGTTTACAATGTATGTAGCCTGTCGGGCTGTGGTGTCACACGCGTGGTTTACACGTGCACTTTAGGTGGCAGTGGAGGAAATTCGAATGATGTATGGATTATTGTCTCCTGGTAACTTTGGCAGTTAACTTTTGCTTTCAATCTACTTTTTAAGAATAATACAACCCTCGCTAATCATTGCCAAGCTGCATTTCGATCTTGGAAGAATGATTTTCAGCTACAATTCAAAATAAGGGATGTTGTTGTGTACTGAGTTTTTCTCGATTGTTTACAATTACATCTGTGACTGTTTATGTGATGTATCAACTGATCAAGCTGTACAGTGTCATGGCATATAGTGGCATAGCTTACATTTATGTGCTTGTGCATCATTTTGTCAGAAGAAGAAAATTCTAAAATGATAATTAAGATTTTTAACATGTAGACTATATGATTATACATGTATGTGTATGTTTGATTTTAGTATAATGCCTGTAGAAAATATTTCAGTAATATGAAGTGCCACACATTTAGACGCATGCATGTGGTGTTTAAAGGTCTCATCTGAAAGACCAGCAACTTTCTCTTTTGAATGCTAAATATGATGATGGAGCATTCACCTTACTACCTACATTTTCACCCTAAATAAAGTACAAGCATGGCTCGAAACCATGATTTCTTGATCCTGTTACCACTGAGCTACAATGACCAATTTTTGAACATGAATTTATAGCTAAAAATTTATAAAATCTATAACTAATTTTTGGGGTTAATTCCATAAATATTATTCCTCTCTCTAGACACAATTCTGGGTAACCCTCTGCCTTTGGGGATATAAGCACCTCATTTCTAAATCAGAATGGGACAATGTCAGGAAAGCCTTTTTTATTTGTTATACTCTTAATGTTGATGACATCTATAAACAACAGGATAATGTTTTTAGATTATTATTTTTGATATCATATTTGTAAATTGTTTATGAGGGGTTGTTAAAAGTTTGTGGACAAAATGACGCACTTATTAAAAATTCAAAGTTATCATAAGTGAAAAATATAGGAGATGTGTAACAAGATTGTAGATTTGAACATTTTAATTTTAATTAATTTTTATAAGTATTGATTTCAGATACATGTATGACATTGCATGCTTGATCGGGGTGGGGGGGGGGGGATACAGTTACATATGTAGATAATATTCTGGTCAGCACATTCGATAAACTACATGGAACTCATTAAAACACTTCTTTTTCTTTCAGTGGTCTTCAACTTTTAATCTCCAAGAAGGAAATGTAATTAAAAGATGAATAAAGTATCCCTAAGAATACCAGAAGAAAGGCTATATGTTGAGAAAAACAGCCCTTCCTCAGTACCTCAGAACTAGATGATAGCCCTTAATTGTTACTTTATGCTGAATATGACACAGTATAGAAGGTCTGATCATGAGGAAGTTACACCACTTGCCAACTGCCAAAATTACTTTCTGATAGTATGACGAGATTAGAAGATATCATGGTGTAAGTCATGACACAAACTGCAAATCAAAGAATTAATTGTCTTCCCCAGAGGATGAACAGAGCACAATGGCTTCACATGGATAACATTTCCTTTCCGAGTTTTGAAATTAGTAAGTATACAAAATATTTTAGGCCACATAGGGCCAAAAAAAAAATGTTTCTTTTAGGTCGCCTCTGATTTAAAAAAAAAAGGGGGGGGGGTCGGTAGGTAGGTTTTTTATTTTATTTTATTTTTTAATATTTAAAAAGGGCGACCTGAAATAAATATATTTTTTATTTTGGCCTAGTCATAAAATTATTTTTTAGATTTTCATCCTTGTTTGGAAAAAAAAATGGGCAGGTGGGTGGATTTTACTTCATTTTTTTATTTTTCAGAATATATATTTCACGTTCACTATACTCGCATGTTGCTGTAGAGTGTAGATTACTTCATTTTTTAGCTCACCTGAACCGAAGGTTCAAGTGAGCTATTCTGATCACATTTTGTCCGGCGTCCGTCTGTCTGTAAACTTTTCACATTTTCGACTTCTGCTCCAGAACCACTGGGCCAATTTCAACAAAACTTGACCAAAAGCATCCTTGGGTAAAGGGCTTTCAAGTTTGTTCAAATGAAGGGCCATGTCCCTTTCAAAGGGGAGATAATCACAAAAATGCAAAAATAAGAGGGGTCTCATTTAAAAATCTTCCAGAAGAGCTGAACTTTACCTGAAAGCTTCCTGACATATTGCAGATTCAAGTTTGTTCAAATTATGGCCCCTGGTGGTAGGATGGGGCCACAAGGGGGGATCAAAGTTTTTACATACAAATATATAGGGAAAAACTTTAAACATCTTCTCAAGAACCACTAAGCCAGAAAAGCTGAGATTTACATGAAAACTTCCTGACATAATGCAGATTCAAGTTTGTTCAAATCATGGGCCCCGGGGGTTGGATGGGGCCACAATAGGGGATCAAAGTTTTACATACAAATATATAGGAAAAAATCTTTAAAAATCTTCTTCTCAAGAACCACTGAGGCAGAAAAGCTGATTTCACATGAAAACTTTCTGACATAGTGCAGATTCAAGTTTGTTCAAATTATGGCCCCCGGGGATAAGATGGGGCCCCAAGGGAGATCAAAGTTTTACACACAAATATATAGGGACAAACTTTAAAAATCTTCTTCTCAAGAACCACTGAGTCAGAAAAGCTGATTTTTACATGAAAACTTTCTGACATAGTGCAGATTCAAGTTTGTTCAATTCATGGCCCCCGGGGGTTGGATGGGGCCACAATAGGGGATCAAAGTTTTACATACAAATATATATTAGGAAAAATCTTTAAAAATCTTCTTCTTAAGAACCACTGTGCCAGAAAAGCTGATTTTTACATGAAAACTTTCTGACATAGTGCAGATTCAAGTTTGTTCAAATCATGGTCCTCGGGGATAAGATGGGGCCCCAAGGGGGGATCAAAGTTTTACACACAAATATATAGGGAAAAACTTCTTCTCAAGAACCACTGAGCCAGAAAAGCTGATTTTTACATGAAAACTTTCTGACATAATGCAGATTCAAGTTTGTTCAAATCATGGGCCCCGGGGGTTGGATGGGACCACAAGGGGGTATCAAAGTTTTACATACAAATATATAGGGAAAAACTTTAAACATCTTCTCAAGAACCACTAAGCCAGAAAAGCTGAGATTTACATGAAAGCTTCCTGACATAATGCAGATTCAAGTTTGTTCAAATCATGGGCTCCGGGGGTTGGATGGGGCCACAATAGGGGATCAAAGTTTTACATACAAATATATAGGAAAAATCTTCTTCTCAAGAACCACTGAGCCAGAAAAGCTGATTTTTACATGAAAACTTTCTGACATAGTGCAGATTCAAGTTTGTTCAAATCATGGCCCCCGGGGGTAGGATGGGGCCACAAGCGGGATCAAAGTTTTACATACAAATATATTGTTAAAATCTTTTTCTCAATAACCACTGAGTCAGAAAAGCTGATATTTACAAGAACATAGTGCAGATTCAAGTTTGTTCAAATCATGGCCCCCGGGGGGTAGGATAGGGCCACAAGTGGGGGGGGGGGGGGTTCAAAGTTTTACATACAAATATAGGAAAAACCTTTAAAAATCTTCTTCTCAAGAACCATCGGGCCAAAGAAGTTGACATTTACATTAAAGCTTTCTGACATAGTGTAGATTCAAGTTTGCAAAGAGTAGTTTGGGCTATAATATGGATAAAGGTTTTACATGCAAATATATATGGAAAGTCTTCAGATATGGGCCAAGGTGACTCAGGTGAGCGATGTGGCCCATGGGCCACTTGTTTTACATTGTTTTCTTTGGACAGAAAATTTCCATACGGCAATATTATAATTGTTGTTGAGTGATTTTGAAGAACATTTTCATGTAACACTGAAGTTGAATATTCTTTTGCACTTTTCTAGATAATAGTGATTTTTAACTCACCTGAGCTGAAAGTTCAAGTGAGCTTTTCCTATCCCCTGCTGTCCGTCTGTCTGTAAACTTTCACATTTCTGACTTCTTCTCAAGAACCACTGGGCCAATTTCAACCAAAATTGACAAAAAGCATCCTTGGTGAAGGGCTTACAAGTTTATTCAAATAAAGGGCCACACCCCCTTTCAAAGGGAAGATATAATTACAAAATTGCAAAAATGGGGTGGGGTCATTTAAAAATCTTCTTCTAAAGAACCACTGGGCCAGATGAGCTGAAATTTACATGAAAGCTTCCGGGCCTAGTGTAGATTGAAGTTTGTTCAAATCATGACCCCTGTGGGTAGGATGGGGCCACAATAGGGGATCAAATATTTAAATTTACATACAAATATAAAGGGAAAATCTTTAAAAATCATCTTCTCAAGAACCACTGGGCTAGGAAAGTACAAATTTACATAAAAACTTCCTGACATAGTGTAGATTCAGGTTTGTTAAAATCATGACCCCATGGGGTAGAATAGGGACACACTAGGTGATAAAAGTTTTGCATGTACAAATATATAGGGAAAATCTTCTTCACAAGAACTAGGAAAGTAGGAAAATAACAAGGCCAGTAAAGTACAAATTTACGTAAAAGCTTCCTGAAATAGTTCAGATTCAAGTTTGTCATAATCATGCCTCCCAGGGAAAGGTGGCCGAGGCCACAATAGGGGATCAGAGTTTTACATTCAAATAAGTATAGAAAAAATCCTTAAAAATCTTCTTCTCAAGAACCATTAGGCCAGAGCAGTTTACATTTACATCAAAGCTTCCTGATATACAGCTCTTTAGTGCAGATTTAAGTTTGTAAAAATAAAATTTCCAAAAGGTGTCGCTCTGTTTGGTGTAATTTTTGTTCGTTCTGCACAAACTTGCTCATTCAGCTTGACACAGCCTAGGTATTTACATGTAAATTTTTAGTTTTTCGCAACTTAAAATTTCGTGTAGCAATTGTGGCCAGATCAAATTTTCCTTCCAATGTTATAATAGGACTGCACATGGGTATCATTTTTGTATACAATTTAAAGTATGTTTTTGCATGTACACATTTTTCTAATGCCTGTACACAATTATTAAACACCAGGCACGTCCTCCTATCCCCTTTACAAGCTATGTTTGTGTTTTCTTTTGGAGTTAGATTTTAGGTAGGAGAGACATGGCCCCCGTGAGTAGGTTTGGGCCACAGTACTTGAATAGGGATCAAAGTTTTAGAAGCGAATATGTTGAAAAAATCTTTAAATATGGGCCAAGGTGAATCAGGTAAGCGATGTGGCCCATGGGCCTCTTGTTTGAATATGCAGGATATGCCATTGCCGTATCTGCTAATTAATGAGTCATAATTACCATCATTGTACTACAAAGCAACAGTCACTTTACTGTAGTTCTTTTGCTAAATATTGTTCAATTCAGTTTGCCATCATCTTCTAGTCTAATTAAGACACGCACATTCAATAAAGTTCCAAAGACAGGATTGGGAAATGGCATGGTATCGCATACTTTCACATTCAATAGCATCTCCATTAATCAACTTTAACAAGGCCTACATGTGCAGTCACTTGACCAAATGCATATTATACTGCAACAGTCCTTCATAACTACCACATCTTAGAGTACCCTTATAATAGAAATATGTCAAATATACTACACAACATGCCAAAATGTTAGGGTCAATCATTGAAATGCTCTAAATGTTTGATATACAAGCCAATATTTGTTCTCAACTTTTTTTTAAGAAAAAGGTAGAATAAAAAACAATGGGGTGGGTAATTTTGAGAGGGATGGGCGTGGATGATAATCTAAATATCAAATTCTATGTGGCCTTATAAGTACAGTAAATATGAAAGCAGATCTCAGTATTAACAATTTTGTTGATCCATAATTTATTTACAGATTTTATATGATATCATTTTGTATAATTAAAATCTTAGATGTCAGATATATGTAGAATAATTATATCATTTAGCCAAATGTAATGATTTGTAAACTATAGATACATATATGTAGTAAATTTGTGTAACATTCAACCCAAAAATGAATTTGCATATTTTAATTGATTTTTTTCTTATCATTTGCATATTTTTTCAACTTAAAATGACCACCAACAAATTATAAATAATTTGTTTTTAGCTTAGCTGAGCTTTTCTGATTGAAACTTGTACTGAAATTTATATTGTCAGTCTGTCCATCTGTCCGTCACAAAATCTTGTGACCGCTTCTCCTCCCGTATGGTTTATTGGAGAGACTTGAAACTTTGTACAATGCTTCATTGCCATTTGTAGATGTGCATATATTGATTCAGAAGAGGGATGGAGGATGTTATATAACTTGTAAACACTTCTCCTCTTATATGGTTTATCGAATAGCCAGGGAATGGGATACAATTGTTCACAGTGCAGCACAAGTTATTTCCCCCTGAATACATGGGGCGCACAGCACGGTGGGGTACTCCTCAAGTGATTTTATCATTATAAGGAATAGATAAAGAATTTACTATTTCAGATTGTAATTAAATGCCAGTTAAGGAATTTTTGTAGAAATTAAGTGTAATTACTGACGTTTGATATGACTGTACAAAATTTTTAGTCATTTATTATATTTATACGTCCTGTATGGGATTGTTCACATTCCACGATATCTCAGCTAAGATCAGAATAAGGATGCATGAGCAATTCTTTGATTAATACTTTTTATCAATATTATTGATGACCAAAAAAAAAAAATCCAATGAATATGCAAGAAATTACATGTGCAACCAACACATGCAATCATTAACCTGTAATCCTTTCACACTGTGGACAAAAATATGTACACCAGCTAGTGTCAATAAACGGAACATGTTAAAGTATATCGAATCCGTATCTCTATTGCAAATTTTCTGTTGAAAACTAGTTTCTAATATATAGTATAGTATAAAATTATAGTGGAACTATAAAATTTAAGGAACTAATTAATTGAATTTCAGGACTAACCTTTACCTCCAACCCCCCCCCCCTCCCACACACACACACCCAACCCCCTTCACGATTTAGGATTTGGAGCTTAGGGTTTTGTTATTTTTGTTTGTTTGTTTTTGCTTTTCAAGAATTTTCAGACAATAATTGTAAAGTCAGCTTCACCTTGCCTTCCCCATTTTGAAAATAATGTTACATACCCGACGATTAAATTTATATCATCATATGCCATTATGGTTTCATGGTGCTTTTGTTCCCAGGGGTCTATTATTCATTTTTTATTTTACAGATTACTCATGAAAGTTTTGGTATTAATTGTATCATTACTTGGACAGAATTAGGCACTAAATAGACCTACTGGATATAGGTCTTGTATATACCCCTTCACTCCCCCCTCCCCCTTCCCTTCAATTTAACGAAATGAATATATTCTAAAGTGTTCTTCGTAGAATTGGATAAACTACAAGCTTTGTTATTACTGTATAGGGGAAAATAAATCACGGTGAAAGTTTTCGCTATATTCGTGGTCTAGACAAATCCGCGAATTTAAGAAACTGTGAATATTTTTATTTTTATTATTCTTTAATACACAATGTGTTTAGAAAAAGGGGAGGGGGCTTATAGTGATTCGAATCTGCGAATTTATGAATCCGCAAATGTGTCTAAAATGAAAAAAAAACGCGAAAATTACAACCCGTGAAATTATTCCCCTATAAAGTATAAGAGATATGATACAACCTGTTAAAACTCAACTCATAATAAAGATTTTGATACCATAAGCTTTACAATACCCTATTTGTTACCACTATTTTATTTGAATCTTAGGACCCCATCGCTAAGCACGCCCCCTGCTTCCAGTGTAAGGGCAGTAACTGCAAAAATAAAGGCCATTGTGTACAATACTTCATTATCATTTAATGTTGTTCACATTCTTCTAACCCAGGGATGTGATATTTTCCTACAATTTACAGTGGATCAAAGAAAATTGTTGTATAGATTTGTTTCTTCTGTATGCATATGACCCAGTATGTCTCTGCAGAGCACAGATCTACATCTGGAATTTTCTAATGACTTAATGTTCACTTTTTTTAGCGATCAATGAACTTTTTTAAAATTAGTTTTTCAATCAAAAATAGCATAAATATAAATCTATAGCTAACCAGGGGTATGATACATGTGACCCAAATTTGTCATTATGCAGGGACCTATATTTATTCTACGAAGTATATTTGATGCGCATTAAAGTTTAAAAATTTAAATTCAAAATGTGCATTAAAACCGGTGTTTGAACAGGGCATAAGTATTATTTTAAGGCTACATATGTATGTAAGTATCTTTGCTAGATATGATGTTCAAAAAGATTAATCAGTTTTACTTTTTTAATTACTGATTAGATCACCTGAGTAAGTATATAAGGATTGATAAACTAAGATTTTGAATTTTTAAAAAAGCAAACAGACAGATGAAAGAGCTTGTTAAATATCATAATACAGTCCATCATATAACAAAGATGCATGAAAATCAGGTTCTAGAGCAGATATTAATAGGTAGAATATTGATGATACATCTTATCTGGTACATGTAAGTTGTAATGTTCACCCTCTTCATTAATACTGTGCATTTTGACAAAATAGTATATGAAGTGCAGTGGTACATGTTCCATTGAATTTGAATAAATATATAGTTAGTAGTGGTAGGGAACAGATATTGCTTGAATGTGTCTACTAGATTTCTTGTTAAAGCTGTATGACCCGATGTTCATGTATTATTTTTGTATATAATTACTTTAAAGCAGATTAATTATTTTATAAAGTTATTAACTTTCCCTTAATTACATGCTTGAAAACATCTGCATGTAAAAGAAAACAGTGAGAATATTGTTTAGAACGTAAATATAGCGTGTACATGTATAAATCATCCCATAATAGCCGTCTATCAATAGACCCACGCGCGTCAGGGGAATTCCAACATGATGTATTAACTCATAAGCAACTGTCTAGTTTTAAGGCTGAAAGAGCGTAAAACAACGAATTACTAAGAGGTATTTGATATTTTTATTTCTATTAAACTTATGGCACGGTACTGTTGAAACAAAATACACAGATAAGACCAACGATGATCTGAAAGTTTGAACTGGTCACTTGACTGTCATTGAAATGGCAGGGTGACGCGGTTATTTGTAAACATCGATTTAAAATCAAATAATTTAGGTTAAAACAGATGAAATAATGTAGGATATGTCATACAGTCTCATAACTACATACGTGCGATGATTTAATAGCATTTTTACGAGATGGAAAAAAACATTGTAATTCGGACCATACAGCTTTAAATAACTTTCACTGTAATTTCAGTCAAACTTAATTTTGCATCAAAGAGAACAAGTGGCTTTGACATAACCCAGAAATTACAATATTCATTAAAAAGAGCATGGCACTAGGATAGCTAGATGTCCATATCCCCAGCAAAATGAGCCAGTCCTAAAGAGAGTCCACTAGAGATGAAATAAAACTCATTAAAATATATTGAGAAAAGGTATATATATACAAGTTTTAATTTGCACCTTAAGAGTATTGCTGACTTGTATTTTGACAGCCTCCAACTAAAATACTGTGAAAATATTGCTGCAGTACTGTAATTATGTTTCCCCTCTTTCAGGGGGAGACATATTGTTTTTGTACTTTCTGTCCGTTTGCCACAAAATCTTGTGAACACTTCTCCTATATGGCTTATCAGATAGACTTGAAACTTTGTTCAATGCTTCATTGCCATTTGTAGATGTGTATATTGGTGGGACGGGGGGATCCAATTATTTTCCTAAAAGTTATAGTAGGTCTAAGAGGGGTAGAGGATGTAAAATACCTTGTGAACACTTCTCCTCCTATATGGCTTATTGGATAGATTCGAAACTTTGTACAATGCTTCATTGCCATTTGTAGATGTGTATATTGTCGGGACAGGAGGGTCCAATTATTTTCCGAAAAGTTAATAGTAGATCTAAGAGGGGTGGAGGATGTTGAAATAGCTTGTGAATACTTCTCCTATACAGCTTATCTGATAGACTGGAAATTTTGTACAATACTTCAATGCCATTTGCGATGTGCATATTGCAGGGACAGATCGAAGATCCAAATGTTGTCCTTAATATAGTGGATCTTAGGGGTGGAGGGTGTAAAATAGTTTGTGAACCCTTCTCCTATGTGGCTCATTGGAGTTCATAATGTCTATGTTCCTGTTCATGCTTTATCTTCCATACCATGCAGTACATTAAGGGGTGGATATTTCATTTGGAGCACCTCCAATTTGGGGAGCTAGGGATACATTTGTTTTTCATAAAAACAATCTGTAGTTTAAGTTATGATATATTTGTCATAAAATGTTTATGATATCTGTATCACTTTGAATCTTTAAAAAATGATAATTGATATGTGAATTAATATTTACAGCTGATCATTTGATAAACGCTTACTTTGTAGAAATAGAAATTATGATTTTTATCTAATTATACATTTCTTGCTATCTCTATGAAGACCTTTTACTAATCACTTCTCTAAATATTTTTGCAGATTTGTCAGAATGTTATGCATCATGAGCAACAGAAAAGAACTTCACAGGTAGACCAAAGCTGACATGGGATGAGATCCTAAAACGAGACCTAAAGTTTACAGGATTGGATAGGATCAATCCACTGGGTCGCCAAATGTGGAAGTACAAACTTCAACCTCGACAGGAGAGCCAGGCCTCACCTTTGCAAATAGATTAATTTGGCCTGGATAGTCAAAATGAGTGATGATGTTGATATCAAGGTCTGACACTGGAAGCTCAGTAAGGGTAGATCCTGCAATGGAGCTTTTTAGCAATACAACAAACAGGTTTAACATTGAACATGTTCGTATACTTTTTAGCTCACCTGAGCCAACGGCTCAAGTGAGCTTTTGTGATAACCTTTGCCTGTCGTCTGTCTGTCTGTAAACTTTTCACATTTTCATTTTCTTCTCCAGAGTGAACCACTGGGCCAGTTTTAATCAAACTTAGTACGTATCATCAATAAATAAAGGGTATTCAAGTTTGTTCATATAAAGGGTCATGCACCCTTCAAAAAGGAAATAATCATAGAAAGACAAAAATAGGATGGGATCATTTAAAAACCTTTTCAAGAACCACTGGACCAGGAAAGTTTAATTCACATAAAAGGTTCCTGTTTTGTGCAAATCATGGTCACAATAGAGGATCAAAGTTTTACACTCATATATAGTGCAGATTCAAGTTTGTTAAAAGTCATGGCTCACAGGGGTAGAGTGGGGTCATAATGGGGGATCTAAATTTTACATGTGAAATATATACAAGGAAAATCTTTTAAAATCTTCCTCAAAACTAGAAGCAGAATCGTAGCTCTTTGAGAAGATATTGGGTTAAGTCAGAAACATGAAACATAATGTCTGTGTGAACTAATATTCCCACAAATATTTTTAGTGAAATATTTTGGATGAAATCATCCCAGTTGGGTTAAATACTTATTTAATACTGTAGGTTTGAATATTGAACTAATCTCACAGCTTTCTTAAGTTTGGTCCCCATCCCCGCCAGTCTGTTTTTACGCTTAACTATTGAAATGGAGTGTAAGGGATCAGACTAGGCTTTTATAGCATTATCAATTTTCAAAAGCTTTAGAAACTCAGATGACATATTGCTATTGGTCTCCGTCTGGTGTAGTCCGTCAACGTTAACAATTGAACATTTTTAAGTAAATTCTATAACTGAAAGGTGAAGGTAACGAACAGCGATCAATGTACGATTCGAATAACGGAATTCTTTTCAAATTTAGTATGGAGCACACAAATTTACATTAAACCCTCCTGACATAGTGGATATTCAAGTTTGTTAAAATCAATTCCCCGGGAGGTATGGTGTGGTAACAATAGGGGATCAAAGTTTTATATGCTGATATATTTAAGGAAAAATCTTTAAAGATATCTCGAGAGCTATTTAAGCTAGGGCTTTCATATCTTGTATATACAATTTTTATGGCAAAAACAAATCTGACCTATTCAGTATGTCCTGAACTACATTGTGTTTAAGGTAGATCTTTCATATATATTATATATTATGAATTTCTTATGATAAAACCTTTCATCTTGTTGAGGAGCCTCTCACCTCTGGTTGGCGCGGGTTTGAATCCTGCTCGCACCGGTAATTGAGAAAGTTTCCCAGTTTACTCTCGGAAGGTCGGTGGTCTCTTCCTTGGTACATTGTATCTGGTTTCTCTCTTCCACCAATAAAAACTGGGGACCACCAGATAACTGAAAAATTATTGAGTGTGGCGGAAAACAGCTAAAACAATCAATCATATTATGTTATTTGACCTTGTGACCCTGAACTCTGAGTTTGACATACTTTTAAGAAAGTATAACGTATTAAGTATATCCAGGACTATTTTAGATGGGGTTTTTATGTTTTGTATATTGATTACTTATGGCAAGGTCTTTCATATCATACCAAGACCTACGACTTTTTACCTTGGTCTTATCCAGAACAGCAATATCATGCTAGTCATATCTTTGTCTTATATGATTTCATTTTAGTAATGTTGTGTTCTTTAGAGCTAGGTTTGGGTCAAAATATTCATGAGAATAAAGATTGATAAAATAGCATTTAAAAATCAAAACAGCAGGGCCAAGATGACTCAGGTGAGCGATGTGGCCCATGGGCCTCTTGTTGATTTTGATATATCTACCTATATCATTTGTATGAGAAATGGAACTTTTTTTTTCTTTTACAAATACATGTATTATCATATGGATCCATCTTTGTTGATTATTTAATCAAAGGACTATATTCAATTCATTCAATGTATTAAATGTAAATTTATTGATATGTCTGTGGTTGAAATACTTACGTATGTATACATTTTTCTCGCACATGCAATTACATATATGATGTATATATATATACTAATTGTACATATAATATCTCCTGTAATATAATAAAATATATGACTGAGAATAAAAGACCTGCTGTTTTCATTGCTACCATGAAACATTTAAAAAATTAGAATAATTCAAATATCTTAATGAATTATGTAATATATGAATTTGATATTTGTATATGATTGCCTCACTGGTGTTCAATGTGAACTTTGGTTTATTGTTTCAGTTTGCTCGATCTTTATATCAAATCAAAATTTAAGACAAATAAGGAATTATTTCCGAAATTGGTTAATATGATACATTGTAGTAAAATAATCAAGAGTTTATTCATATGAGATAGCCAAATTTCACATGGATAACCAGTGACTGATTCTTGATTGTCAACATTTTCACCGAACAGTTCAGAAATTACCATGGTACATACTATTAGGGGATCATAAAATTCCTTAAAGAGTGACAAATTTTTAAATATTTCCTTTTCAAGGAGAAAAATCCTCTTACGTATATGAATACTATGAAGAGATTAAAAGAGAGGTGGCTAGATCTTTATTTTTCTGCAACATATTTAAGTGTGTGCTTATCACTTGTATCGTGAGATTCGTTTGTGGCAAGAACTGGTATGATGTCTTGAGTCAGAAAGCACTGGAATCCACTAGGAATAGTTTTAGATTGATGGAGCGCCAAAATAACAAACTCAGATATTTGAAGATATCTTTATTTATTTGAAGATATTATCAATACATTTCATGCACGCAACATTGCAATCAAAGATCTCTTCAAATAATTAATGATATCTTCATTTGAATTGAATTATTGATATCATTATTTATTCCGCTGAATTGATGCACGCAATAATTTAATTGTTACTCTCCTCAAATGAATTATAATTTAATGATACCAACAATAGAATTAATGCATGCTACAATTCAATTGAAGAGAGCAATAATTCATTAATGCTACATGTAACATCACTTAATGTGCGCAATAAATGAATTATTGCTCTCTTCTATTGAATTAATGATATCAATAATTAAATTGATGCGTGCAATAATTATGTCAGAGAAAGTAATTATCTAATTGAGATATAATCCTTAATTCGACATATCCACAACTGAATGAATGATTTCTTTAATTGAATTGTTGCTCTCTTTAAAAAAGAAACGAATGTGCACATTATTTACATGTACTCATGAAATAGCCCTGTATATATAATTAAAAAGATCTATTGAATTAAAAGAGATAATCAAGTCATTCATACAGAGCTCTAAATTAATTTTTGCAAGCAATATTTACACCACATGGATATTATTGGACTTCAATTATTTGAGCTTATGTAAAACATTAAGATTTTAAAAATCATCCTGGTGAATTTGTATTACAAAAGTCATGAGAGGACACGTCCAGTTTTTGAAAAACAGAAAGTAATATATTCCCTTGAATTTGGTCATCCCTGTCCTCAGTGTGTTTCAGACGTGTTTAGGGGGAGGGGGTGTCCAACACGTTTAGCGGATATTTAGTTGTTGGCATGTGGCGGGAGCGAAACCAGGAATTATCCAAGGGAAGGGCGTAATGAGTATCTAAAGCATGAAATCTCTAAACAAAAATATCTAAGATGATGGAAAATCGTGATTTTTGGGGGTTCTCTATTACAATGGGGGGGGGGTGTCCAACACGTTTAGCGAATATTTAGTTGTTGGCATGTGGCGGGAGCGAAACCAGGAATTATCCAAGGGAAGGGCGTAATGAGTGCCTAAAGCACGAAATTTTTAAACAAAAATATCTAAGACGAAGGAAAATCGTGATTTTGGGGGGTTCTCTATTACAATTTTGTCTTCATATTTCAAAGTGAGATGATAGTCAAAATTGACATAATTTGCATGTACATATCATAAACATGTAGATATTTTTGTAACAGTATATGAAGGAATCGGGAACAAATCCTAATTCTGAAGTTATGTTATATAAACTGGTGTTATAAACCTGATTTTCAAAGAATTTATGGTTTTTGCAACGTTTGATTTTAAAATTATTAATACTTGTTTTAGATCTTTTAGGCACTGCATTATACAGAATTTTGATTTTATTTATCATACATTTTGGTTGAATTACTACCGAGTCTGGCCCGTAAAGCATGTATTGACAAACAAGGGAGTCTATAATCATAGAAGTATATGTATACATATGTATATATATATATATATATATATATATATATATATATATATGTATATATATATATATATATATATATATATATATATATATATATATATATATATAAGTTATTATTACAATTAAAGTTATCATTATGGACACCACTACCTCTCCCCCCGACCGGTCGCGGTAGCTCAATGGAAGAGAGTTCGCTTCGTAACCGGGAGGTCGTGAGTTCAAGCACCGTTCATGCGCAAACCCAATTTTAAGACGTTGAAATTGGTAGTGATTGCTCCTTCACCAAACGCTCGACATTTAGAAGTGAGAATATCGGGTCTTTTAGATGTGACCTTATAAACGTAGATCCCTGGTCGTACATGTAGTAGGTGTTGGCAAGATTTTTCAAAGAACCCTCACTGCTACGACCCTGAACCCTATGGATACATTGGATAGGTACTCCGCTTAAAGCTGGTTACGTCTCAATATGAATAAAATATTCTCGACGGGGCGTAAATTATATAAGCAATCAATCATCCAATCAATACTCCCCCCCCCCTTTTGATTTTCTTAAGATGATAATTTCAACGAAATGTGTGGATTCCCTGTCTATCCCATCCCAATTTCGATTTATGTAATCGTTTCACACTTTTTTGTAAGTTTTAGAGATTGGCCTTATTTATTTAGCGTGGTGAGAATGATTGTTTGGATGTTTCAGAGTGTTTGATTGCCCGTGTGTATCAGAGTGTTTAACTGGCCGCGTGTTTCAGAGTGTTCAATTGCCTGTGTGTAAAGGAAAGTGTTCCATTGTCTGTGTATAAAAGAAAGTGTTCAATCGCCTGTGTGTAAAGGAAAGTGTTCAATTGCCTGTGTGTAAAGGAAAGTGTTCAATTGCCTGTGTGTAAAGGAAAGTGTTCAATTGACCGTGTGTAAAGAAAAGTGTTCAATTGCCTGTGTGTAAAGGAAAGTGTTCAATTGCCTGTGTGTAAAGGAAAGTGTTCAATTGACAGTGTGTAAAGGAAAGTGTTCATTTGATAACCAAAAATTCAAGGAGTCAATAAAACTATATTTCACAAATTTCGACCGCAGCAATGTCTTCAATGTTGTTTTTAGTACCAAATAGTAAATTTTCGTACTAAAATACCAAAAACTGTAGAAGTGTTCAGTTGCAGGTGGGAAGTTAAGGTGTTCATTTGACACGCGTTACACGTATGTGTGTGTGTGTTACTTGTGAGTTTCAACCAACTGGTAGAACATATTTACAAAAAAAATTAATGATACAAAATAATTGAACTTTTAGTTATATAAGTAATAGAGTACTGTATTTCCTAACTTTAAATTGAATTATGAAATTATTTCCTCATTGAAGTCGTAAAATCTTCCAAGAGCTAGTGCGTCAGCATAACACCCGCTTCCACTTCCTAACAACGTGCTGATCACAAATCAAAAATGATAGTAAGATTGAATTATAAAGATAAAATAATGTGATTTCCACTTTAGATTATATCAGTTTTATTTATTTATGTGTTTTTCTATCTTATTCTTTCTTTCCGAAATGCACCCGTGACAGTAGCTTGGCCTAGGGCCTAGTTGTCAACAATGTAACGTATTATAATTTGTCTTATTCAAAAATAAATAATGATTGCACTGTTTATTTTAGAAAAACAGCACCAATTACAGATGTATAAAGGAATAACATTACCAAACAGTTTGTAGATAGCGACCCATATAAACATTATTTACTCTCAATATTGCTGATTTCATGCTCGCTTTCCTCGCTATATTTGGGCATTTGCATCGTTATTTGTATGCACTGGTGGCGAAAACATATAAAACTCGGGAAATTTGTCAACATCAATTTAAATATTGCCGATGGGGAATAAATTAGGTCCCTAAAAGCTGAGTTTTTAATGATATCTCACAGTACTTTCACAATCCGAAGGGCACATGTGACGTCACTGTACCACGTGGCTACCTACCTAATTAACTAGACTTTTTTTGAAATCGGGGCTTGGATTTAAGTCTGTATTGTGGTTAATTATCGCAAAATTTCGGCGAACGAACTATTAGAATTAATTTCTAAAAGCATAAAGAAGAGAAAATGCATGCAATTTTGTATACTTTGAAAACATGACATGTGTCCTTTAATATTCTCTTCACAGTCAACTTCAGACGGTGGTATATAGCAACTATTGTGCACCTCAGCAACAATGCTTTTTCCTTCAAAAATATTATTTGTTTATTAAGTTAACATTCTATCATTATCAAATGTCGATTGCTTAGCGCTTAGTTATGTAAATTCCAAATTAAAAGAACCACATCGTTTGTCCATTCCAAAGATGACATTCATGACGTATATAGGGACGCACTAATCACCTGAATTATTAAAATCCTGACTGACCTTACCAAGTATATATTTTGTCTAAAACAGTACTTTTAAGTTTTAAAGTCTTATTTATGAACTCAAGTAAATTTATAAATCCATGATCCCTATCAACATTTATTTAAAAAATTCTGAATTTTATATAGGTGACATCAATTCATTGTTGGTAGTCAACCAATTTTATACAATGAATTCGTGAACTCCATAATGTTAAATATGTTTTAAACCTCCTTCAATATGTGAAGAATTATACATATCAATTATGAAGAATACTTCTTTAAAATTTATTAATAATATTTCAAAAGTGTATCCTCGGCAAAATGTATACATGGTAAGGTCAGGTAGAGTTATACTTGTTTAGGTGATTAGTCCATCATATCGTACGTCATGGATGCCATTTGAAAACAAGTGTTTGTTTTTAATTTGGGATTTACATATCTAAATGGTATGCAATGCATAACAGATAACTTATTGGAAGCAAACAGCATTGTTACTAAGGTGCAGAATAATTGTTAGCACTGGCTGAAGTTGACTGATATGACACATGAATAGTATGGACTGTCCCGGGATTTCTAGGGAGGCGTCTGTCCAAATACCCAGTCCAGCAAAATCTATTTTCTTTCTTTTTTGTGAAAAGGAAAAATAAAAAATTAAAACGTTGGAAATATATAAAGGAGTGAAAAACCATTTCATTTTTTCCCCAACATCCCAAAAAATCAGTGCAGCGCATCCGTAAACCAACTCAACATAAATAAAAGGCCTTAGGTTAGATATGCTTAACTGGAATATTATCCTAGATTATGTAATCCTTGAAGCTAGTGATCTTTTTAACTTGCATAGGGAGAATATATATTTTGAAAAGAAAAGTTCAAGTAGCCAAGAATATTTTTAGAAATTAATTTCTCCATTAATTTAAACATGATGATATCTCTATTTCAAACGTTTACACATGCAAGAAAATATATCATTTTTATCGTATTATATTGTCTTATTTAAAGGTTTTAGTGTGCTGAATACCCAAAGTCTGAGGAGTACTTGTTAGAAACTTTTACAGAACACACATTTTGAAATGCTGTTTACAGAACACACTCTTTCAAGCGTTGTTCACAGAACACACATTTTGAAGTGCTGTTCACAGAACACACATTAGAAGCGCTGTTCACAGAAACACATTTTGAAGCGCTGTAGATATGTAGTCATATTTGGTTTTCTTCATTTTCAGATGATCTGTCTCCCTTCACCAAACCCACAAGCACTGCACCTGAGAAGAGACCCCCATTATCCCATTATTTATTGAAAAGTAGAGTCGAACGAATCGTTCATCCATCCTTACCAAGTAAAACACTGAAAATTAGATCATATTTAACAATTTATATGCTACACCAATTATTTTATCAGGTTATGTGACTGTTTCCATGGTGATATGATTTTGATATTGAGAATGCTGTCATGCCATGATATAAACGTTGAATAATGTAAAGCTTGTCCCCAAAATGTATTCACAGATAAAATCTGAAGTTTTGCAATGAAAATAAATGACAAAATACCAAATAATGAAATATCTGCATGGAAATCTTTCTCAAAAATCCCTATTTGGAATACCTCCTTGCTCATGAAAATAATTTTCATGTGCAAGGAGATATTCCAAATAGGGATTTTTCTTTTAAATTTTATTTTAAGTTACTTTATTGATGCAATATCTCAAATTGATATACACCCCCCCCCCCATTTAGTATATTGTTTAATGTGATAAAATGCAGCAATGTGCCCATTAACCTATACATTGTTCAGTTTTACATTATCCGTCTCCATTCACCAGAATCGGACCACTTGAAAAGAGACATGCAATATATGTAGAACATCGTGGACTTCATAGAAACAAACCACATAGTCAATCTTTTACACCAGGTAAATTGTATAAAACTTTTATATTGACTTAAGATTGTTAAAAGCCTTGTTTTATGCGGCAAAGAGTTCCAGATATTAGAAGCTCTGTACATAAATAATTTCAATCAACACCTTGTCCTTACACTGGGCACAACAATAATATTTATATATGTGAAGCTGTAATAGTGATCTTTAAGTGTTATGTCTTAAAGAGAGGGGACTGAATTTGTTTACAATATTAAACGTTTCCAGACCCAGTTTGGAGTGATTCATTACATATAGATACATACTTATTAGATATGAAACGGAGGTACTTTTTCTCTAGTTTCTCCATATTTATGGTATTCTTTTCAGAGTAAAACAGCCGTGTAAGTGGGCAGTAATTAAAATTTGTTAAAATCAAGGTAAATGGTGATTATCCTCAGACGACTAAAATTGTGTCGTAAACTTTAGCTGTCTTCTTACAGATGTCGGCAATGTGGTACGTAAATCATTAAGCTATTAACAACTATGCAGAAATACTTCAAACGTACTATGCCACACAACATATGCTAGAAAAGGTGTAAGGTGTAAATCAATTCTGGATTCTAAATTATATTAAAAAACTTTTAGTAAATTTGAAATCACAAAACTTTTCTGACCTAAGATAGCTCCACCTTCATTTGGCTTATCAATAATAGTGGTTGAAAGTAAAACAAAAAACTGTATTAATTTTCACTCAGTATAACTTATTTTGATTAATAAGGAAAGAAAATTGTTATATTACCACCTTTTTAAAGAAAATCTGTTAATATATGAATATGTATAGATTAGTTGTGAATATTAGAGAAATCATTGTATAATGAATAGACATACAGTTGGGGGAAAACCATCAAAGGATTTATTGCCCTTAACAACATGTCTTCATTATAAATGATTGGTTATCTATGGAAAATATTAACTTTTTCACTATCAATAGTTTACCTTTTTTTATACATGTGCAGTGAATACAATTCCTCAAACAGTTATATTTCTATCATGCACAAGGTTTAATTTGATACAGATTTTTGCAAAAGCCTATGACATCACAGGTGGATCGATCAACCTTAAATCTACAACATCCAAATGAGTGACTTTTAAACACTTTAAACGGCGATTCTTCAAAACAAACTAAAGACTAGACTTTCCCATGTCATAGACAGTTGCCTTTTCAACAAAAATGTAAAAAAGGAATTTTTGATATCAAGTAATTGGTTATTCAAAAATTTACTTCGTTAAACTCCACTTTGATGCGGCACACACGTACTCTTAAGTTGATGTTAAAAAGATGCTGCTGTTCCTCATTGACAATATTGTCGTAGTCTTTGGTGATCATTCTTCCGACAATTTGTTGGAATTCCCATGGTCATGTGCTCTTTATCAGCTAACCTTTCTTAGCTCACCTGAGCTGAAAGCTCAAGTAAGCTATTCTTATCGCCTGTTGTCCGTCATCTGTCCGTCCGCCCGCCTGTCTGTAAACGTTTTACATTTTCGACATCTTCTCCAGAACCCCCTGGCCAATTTTAACCAAACTTGGTCAAAAGCATCCTTGGGGGTGAAGGGCTTTCAAGTTTGTACAAATGAAGGGCAATGTCTCTATCAAAGGGGAGATATTCACAAAAATGCATAAATAGGGTGGGGTCATTTAAAAATATTCTCTTCAAGAACCACTGAGCCAGAAAAGTTGACATTTACATGAAAGCTTCCTGACATAGTGCAGATTCAAGTATTTTTTTTAAATCATGGCTCCCGGGGGTAGGGTAGGGCTACAGTAGGGGATCAAAATTGTACATGCAAATATATAGGAAAAATCTTTTATAATCTTCTCACGAACCACTGAGCCAGGAAAGCTGAGATTTACATGAAATCTACCTGACATAATGCAGATTTAAGTTTGTTCAAAACATGGTCCCGCGGGTAGGATGGAGCCACAAGGGGGATCAAAGTTGTACATACAATTATATAGGGAACATCTTTATAAATATTCTTCTCAAGAACCACTGGGCCAGAAAAGTTGATATATACATGAAATAGCTTTCTGACAAGCTACTGACAAACAAGTTGATGGTACAGGGGTTTCAACAGTCTCGATTGAAGTCAGCATTTCGCAAATTCTATGGTCATTATAACGATCTAGTTCGTCAATAAAACCTATAATTCGGTCAAATACTGTCTGACATGTTTCATACCGATTGTTAGGACGTTCTTGGTACACTGATTTTGACTACGGATAACTCCGTTTACCTGATCAGGCTCACGCCTGGTGTTACCGGTCGCCAGGGGATGCTTACTCCTCCTAGGCACCTGATTCCATCTATGATGTGTCTGGGAGTCCGTGTTTGCCAAACTATCTATTTTGTATTGCTTGTAGGGGTTATGAGATTGATCACTGTTTGTTATATTCACCTTTCACAATGCAGATTCAAGTTTGTTCAATTCATGGATCCCGGGGGTAAGATAGGGCCACAAGGGAGGATCAAAGTTTTACATACAAATATGGTGAAAATCTTTAAAATTCTTCTTCTCAAAAACCATTGGGCTAAAGAAGTTGACATTTGCATGAAAACTTTCTGACATAGTGTAGATCACGTTTGCAAAACGCATGGCCTCCAGGGGTGGAATGGGGCTATATTAGGGACTAAGGTTTTACATGCAAATATATATGGAAAGTCTTCAGATATGGGCCAAGGTGACTCAGGTGACTCAGGTGAGCGGTGTGGCCCTTGGGCCTCTTATTTATACACATGTTGTTAGACGGACAGTATTATGATACAGCGATGTCTGTATCTTAGTCTGTTGACCATCTGTTCGGGGTTTTCGGTTTCTAATTTCATTTCTCTGTCACATGTCTTTGTGGATCATTCTAGTTCTTCCATCCCTGCTGATTCCACCCCAGACCATGATTGAACCACCACCATAACGGTCATGTTCACTAATGTTGGCATCATGGAAACGTTCACGTTGTCGTCGCCACACTCGGTGCCTCCTGTCTATAAAGTCCAAACAATACCTGGACTCATCGGTGAACGGAACTTGAACCCAATCGTTCTGTGTCCAAGTGACATGATCTTCAGCCCAGTCCAATCGCTCCCGCCGGTGTCGAACAGTCAGAGGGACTCGAACACATGCCCTTCTCGAGTTGAGACCTGCATTGTGAAGCCGATTCCGTATCGTCTGAGTGGACACATTCACCCCCGAGGCGTTCAGGAGGTTGTTACGTAGGCTGGTTGGTGTCCAGAAGGGATGGCGTCGTGCCTGAAGAGCCACAAAATGGTCTTGGCGTTGGGTTGTCGACCTCTGACGACCACCCCATGTCGGTGTGCTGCTGTACCAAAAGTTTGCTGTCTGTTCCAGGCCCTGTTTACAACGCTCTGGCTGACGTTTAGTGCATTTGCAACGTCACGTTGTGAATAGCTAGCGTCAGGCATTCCAATACATCTGCCCAGTTGTTCTGTCGTCAGGCGACGCCTTACACGTTGAGGGGGCATTGTGTTGATAAACGTAGTGTAAACACTCAAGTGAGTTTGAAATTTTAGAAAGAATCAGACACCGATGCCTGAGTGAAAATCGTGCAATGGTAGTAAAAGCATAAACTGTGATGAGAAACGCATTTCCCATGGCATGAAATGCACGTGGAAGTTTGTTGAAGAGGTTCTTGATTTCACGTGGACACAATATCGCCAGTTATGCAGTTATTCATTTTTTAAACAGAAAAATATCTATGATCCTTATCAAATTTTGAGTAGTATATATATTATGTATGTTTGTATATATACCATTATGTTGGTATGTATGTATGCGTAGGTAGGTAGGTAGGAAGGTAGGTAGGTAGGTAGGTAGGTAGGTAGGTAGGTAGGTAGGTAGGTAGGTAGGTAGGTAGGTAGGTAGGTAGGTAGGTAGGTAGGTAGATAAGTAGGTAGGTAGGTATGCATGTATGCAACGATCTAGACCTTTATATGTATATATACATACCAAATCTCAAAGGCCGATGTCAAAACTCAAAAACGTTATTGTTCAGACAAAATATGTCCAAATAATTTAATTTGACATCTACATTAATCAGCAAGGTCAAGGATCATCAAAAATGGTACGTAGCACACTCTCTTATCATGGTATACCCACAAACCAAATATCAAAAGGCTTATGTCAAAAGGCAAAAAAAGTTATGGTTCGGACAAACTTTGCACAAGAAGAGGAAAAAGAAGAAACGGAAGAATTCATACTAAAACAAGATGTCCTCATCTAGGAAAGGGGGAAACAATTCATTTATTAAAATATCATCTTGAAATATATGAGTTATTTTTGTGCATGTTCCCACATTGATACAATTGGAGGATCCATGTAACCAAGTAAATATTAGGGTAGAGAATAAACACTTCTAGCATCACAAGTCGGGGCGTGTTCACACGACGCTATTCATTCTAAAGATAAGAGGATCGATATTCTACCTATAAGTTTGGTGTCATTTTGTTATATATGCTCCTGTTGGTAAACGAGACTTATTTATGTACATGTTGTACGTAGTGTCATATGCATCAATACCATTTATTCTGAATTTTGGTACTATCAGGAATTAACAATCCAACAGCATCCAATGAAGTTCTGATTTCACAAAGAAGATACAATAAAACCCTACTCCAGGTACGTTTGTTTGAATATGAAATATATTAACTTAACAAGATCCTTCTGTTTTAAACATTTATTCAGCATACTGTATGATATATGCAGTCTAGGATTGGGATTTTTAAATAACACAATCATTGACAGTACGGTAAAATAACATTCCATGCAATGTTGTAAAGCTGAGAGTCTTTGCATTATAAAACATATTCAGTATTGTAACCACGTTTTCCTCATATATCAAGCTCTTCTCTTAAATATGGAATACATGTACAATGACGTATTCTACAATAAACACCACGTAGTATTGTAATATAATACTTATACTGAATGTTCTGTAGTGTTCTCTGTATTTAGAATCCTTCACGTTAATTGTGTTTAAGTAAAACTTCTTTGTGCCAAAGCTAAAGATGATGCCTTTAATGAAGCTAGTTCTATACCATAATTGTCATTTTTTTGAAATTTCGAAATTCAAGCATTGTATAAAATACTAGGAGGCCAATCCAAACACATATTGCATAAAACAAAGCATATCGGCCATAAACCTGGGCAGATCACATATATTATGTACATGTTGCCTCCCAGAATAACAAAATGATAAAACAAGGGCAAAAAAGGTGGGCTAAATTTATGGCAACAATGTGTTATACAAGTGTACTGATAAGGTATAAAACCTTGTAGGTCACCCGAATTGAAGGCAAAATACTACTTTAATCAGATTACAATAAGTTAAAACACTATTTTAATATGGACACATAAAAATACGCAAAATAAACAAATCAAAATTAATGGAGAAAACCCCAGTCATGACACACAGATAACATTGCAAACCATATACAAAACTGTACCGTCAGAGTTCCAAGTAACCGTTCGCCCAATCGCATTGTCGTCTATACTTTGCGTGTGGGCACCCAACATTTCTGTTTTCGTCGCCAACTTGGCGACCGTAATTGTCTGATCAACATTTTTCTTTCCGAATGATTCGAGTTCTAATATACAGGAAGTTCAATTTCCAGTTTAAATTTTACCACTTTGCAAGGCAGTCCTAGGGTATCAAACCTTCCAAAACGTAAACAAGAAGAATTTGAACAACGCAACGGTTACTTCAGACAGTTAGCCTTGAACCTTTTAGTATTTTGTTTTATAAGAACAACCAAATAACTTATGAACAAAACTAATAGAAGAGGATTGAAAGGCTATAGATGAAGTAATGACAACTGATAAATGAAGGTGTCCAATAAAATTTGCTAAAATAATTAAAGGGACTGGGAGGACAATGCTTGGAATTGAAGATTGATCATACTGAATTAATGATTTCAACTTCTAGCATAAACAATACGTGTTGCTGGCGGAAGAAATCTATGATTGGGTCAAATGCTTTCTGGGGTGTTTTATACCGATTGTTAGGCCGTTCTTAGCACACTGATTTTGACTATGAATAACTCCGTTTACCTGATCAGGATATAGGGCTCACGGCGGGTGTGACCGGTCAACAGGGGATTCTTACTCATCCGAGGTACTTGATCCCATCTCTGGTGTGTCCAGGGGTCTGTGTTTGCCCAACTATCTATATCTTATTACTTATAGGAGTTATGAAATAGATCACTGTTCGTTATTTTCACCTTTCATCTACGTAACAGCATTAACGAGTCACTACTTAAATGTTTCTTAACTCGGGTGGAATAGATGTTGGTTCTAGATCCAACCATGGAGCCTTGAGGCGTACTTCCTGAAATTCAAATGGAGACAAACCATCAGCAACTGAATTATCTTTTCCCGGAATATGTTCAACTTTGAAATGAATGTGTTTGTATATACACACCACTACTAGCCTTCTAACAAGACGCAATATTAAAGACTGACTCTTTACGATTGTTTATACTGTTTATAACAAGACAATTCTCCTACTTTAGAAAATTTATATAAAATATAGATCATTAAAGCAATTGCCCTACTATTCTCTCTGTAGTTTTTAAAACTGCTCTCTTGATGTTCTGTAGAAATATATGCATATGCTTTTTGTCTGTGTGAGTACATCGAATGTGGACCGCATCATTCGCTAGGAACTCTAAAAAACTCCAAAATCCATGATAGCGATGGAAAAGTACATTATATTCACTATTTTCATCAACAAATTGTTCAGTTCAGCCACTTACTCATTATAGGAACCAATCATTTTCGTCCAAAAATATGTCCTATAATTACGAATTTGACTTCGCATCCCATCACCAAATAATTTGCAAAACTGATAATATATCCAAATACTGTTCTCATTGGTGTACTCTCATATAGTCTCATTGATCCAAGGTATTTCCTCTAATCTGAATAAAAACAATGTCGGAAGCCATAGCAAAAGTCATAGGTTGTTCATCCCTGACCATCCGACACACTAATAACTTAGAATACCGGTGCTAAGGTAATGGATTACAAAACTAATTCGTGTAGAACCAAGATAACTAGCGCAGAAAAATAGCTGCCACTCTCTACATAAAAGAAAGAATAATGAAGATGATATACACTGATTGGTCAGTTGTATCACCTTAAAGGCCCTGTATGGGATAATTATTAACATCCTACTCGGTATCAATAATACGAGGGTCCCAAGAAAGTTAATCAAATAAGTGTAATTAATCAAACAGAACTGTATTTGAAATAATTTACTACCATATCTGGGTGTTTTTTTTTTTTTGGTTTTTTTTTTTTTTTTGAGAATACGCTTCATTTAAGATTTCCTTGTGAAAGATTTAGTAAGAATATCTGTGTAGTTTGAATATTTATATCGATGTAATTACATGTAATTGACTTGATTGAAGAATCGATTTTAAGAATTAGTTTAGGTCATTTTCATCAACGGTATTTCAAGTCATGTACTTTGAGATATTGTTCAAATCATATTGGATGAAATGTTATGAGAGTTAATAGGACTTACAGGTAAACTATTTTGTTAACTTTATTTTCTCATAGCATCCGTAGATTTGCTGAAAATATTCCCCTACTGATTGAATTCATAGATAACTCGGTGCATGGGTATCTTGGTGGGGGACAACTCCTCCAAGTCACCTGATTCCACTATTTGTGTATCCAGGGGTTCGTGTTCGTTCTATTCTTAATGTGGCATTTTAATGGGATTTATGAGATTAAGCACTGTACATAATCTTCAATTTCATCCTGTATTATTTGTTGGAACGTGTCCAAAGTACACACAACGTCATTCGTCCACAGATAACAGATCAAAATATGTGACTAGTTCTACCTGTCATTTATCATTATCGGCCGCAGGAACGACGACCTATCTGCAGTTGTGTTAGAAAGTACGAATGGAGAAATGAGAAATCACTTTTTATTGTTTCGGAACAAGGATTTCTTATCAATAACATGCATGGAAGTTACATTTAAGAATAAAATGTTTTTAAAATATAAAATATGATTTTTGATTAGTAACATAAATATGTTTCATTTTTTATCCATCATTGAATAAGTTTGATTTTACAGCTAGTGTTCCCTGGCAGTGTTTACAATATAGAAACAACACATCATGCTATTCCAGATATCAGTTAGATTAATGAATTGACAAAAATAAAAGTCATCTTGGTTTGAATATGTCAAAGTTGAAAACATTTCTGCATGTGTATTTCGATTATTGCTCTGTTTAAAATCCGCGACGTGCAAAGCAGAGTTGCAGACATGCACAGTATAGTTACCAATCCGGGAAGTATACACTGTGCCACCGCTGTGGTCTAGAGGTTGGAGCATTCGCCCCGCATGCGGAAGGTCGTTCGAATTCCGGTCGAGACAAACCTAAGTCGTTTAAACAGGTAGTGACACTTCCACCTCCAAACGCTCGACATCAGGTATGAATGTCTTTAGAGCAATTGTCTTATAAGCATATGCGGACGGTGGTGTGAAAATCTGAGAAACACAAGGTTTGTTGGGTTTTTTTTAGATTATCAGTTCTGCCTGATGGAATAGGTAGGATTTTTATCAAAGATAGGTCAGAATTCGAAAATACTAAGGTCTTATAATAAAGAACATATAACCCTGCCTTGAATAGTTCAGGATATATTGAATAGGTAAGATTTTTTTTAAAAGGTCAAACGTCAAGATCAATCGATCAAACACCATGTTGTACAATGCATTGTCATAAAAAATCCATATAGAAAATAAAAGATCCGCCTAAAATGGATGGGAATATATTTGATAGGCAAATTTCAAGTTCAAGGTCACTAGGTGAACGATCATGGTATGAAATAAAAAGGTCTGGCCCTTAGCAATGCGTATGCAAGATACAAGAGATGTACCTTAAATACTTCAAGACGTATTGTACAGGTTATATTGTCATCAAAATAGGCCAAGTCTCAAATTGTAAGGACAAGGTCTCAAACTAGGTGACGATTTTAGAAATGAATAGACAAATATTGCTGATATTTATATTTTCATCCATGTTTTAAAAGGACGTCCGCCATTATGACGATTTAGAGTACCCCCTTAATGTGTTTGTAAGGAATTCATTCGATACAAAATCTTCTATTCATATGTTTTGGGGGACTGATCCGCACTAATCTGGTATGTGTTTTCCCCTTCATTTCTCCCTTTCAATTGGCGAATTAGTTATTCCTTCTGTGGTATGAAAGGTAAATATATAAAATAACAGTTATAAATCTCATAAGTCCTATAATCAATACAAACTAGAGAGTTGAGCAAATAAGAACCCCTGGATATACCAGAGGTGGGATCAGGTGCCTATTTTAATTTTAAGCATCCCCTGTCGACCGGTCACACCCGCCGTGAGTGACATATCCTGATCAGGTTAACGGGATTATCCGTAGTCAAAATGAGTTTGACAAGAACGTCCTAACATTCAACAAACACTGATCATTCTCATAACTGATATAAGCAATACAAAATACAGAACTGGGTAAACACGCACCCCTGCACATATCGGAGGTGATTTATCATTTATCTTTTTCACTGCCAGACTTGGTAGGCAAGCCTTTTCAACAATGTACTAGGCCATGCATCGCCTGAAATTGAAGACGTTGGGTTTTTTTCACATGAAAGACAGATGCTTTTCCTATAAAAATGGAACATGGAAATATTCAAATTTTGTGATCAATCATCGAAAACCACTCTTAATCTACGCAGAAGTACTATGATAGTCATCTTTAAAAATGCTGGAGTTCGTCATTAATAATACATCCATAGTCTCTGGTGATGAAACCTTCCTAAAGTATGTTCAATTTCCAGGGACATGAATTGTGTCCCTTTAATAGCTGACATGTTTTATATACTTACGAAACATAATTTCGTAAAACAGCTTCTGCATGGGAAGAAAGTATCTTGCTTTGGCCTTCGGCTCGGCGTTTGGATGTGTTGATACTTTTTTGTTGTTGGTGGTACTGGTTTTAGTTCATGTGTCGGTTTGGCGTATCGCAGTTAACTTGAGATGAAGGCCTCCACGTCTACTTCGTATTTGGAAATTTTATTCAAAATACATGTTAACGTTAAAATAATAACCCAACATTATGACAAAGGAATGACTTCAGCTTCTCTTTTGTCAACTTCCCATATCAATGTGACGGTGTTCCTTTGTGACTTGCGTATTGCTATCGGTACACGGAGATTTATAGTGCGTGTGTTCAGTGTACGGGGACGTGTAGTGTCTGTGTGATCCATTTATGGATCGGGGTAGGCTGATGGACGATTGGTTGAAGTTGTAGGGGTTTCAGTCATCTTGTGTGAAATCAGCAGTTTGCAAATCTTATGGTCGATATAACGCTCTAATTTACAAATACAACCTGTCATTAGATCATATACTGTCTGACGGGTCTCATAACACTTCTTAGGCCGTTCTTTGCACGCTTTTTTGACTAAGGATCAACCTGATTGCCTTTTTCTATACATTAGTATGCATATTATGTATGTATGTATGTATATCCACCATTATGTATGTATGTATGTATGTATTTGTATGTATGTAGGTAGATCGGTAGGTAGGTAAGTAGGTAGGTAGGTAGGTAGGTAAGTAGGTAGGTAGGCAGGTATGTATGCACCGATCTAGACCTTTATATGTATATATACATACCAAATCTCAAAGGCCTATGTCAAAACGCAAAAACATTATTGTTCAGACAAAATATGTCCCAAAATACTTTAATTTGACATCTACATTAATCAACAAGGTCACTTTTCATCAAAAATGGTACGTGGTACACTATCTCATCATGGTATACCCACAAACCAAATATCAAAAGGCTTATGTCAAAAGACAAAAAAGTTATGGTTCGGACAAACTTTGCATGAGAAGAGGAAAAAGAAGAAACGGAAGAATTCATACTAAAACAACATGCCCTCATCTGTGAAAGGGGAAAACAATTCATTTCTTAAAATATCATCTTGAAATATATGAGTTATTTTTGTGCATGTTCCCACATTGATAAAATTGGAGGATCCATGTAACCAAGTAAATATTAGGGTAGAGAATAAACACTTCTAGCATCACAAGTCGGGGCGTGTTCACACGACGCTATCCATTCTAAAGATAAGAGGATCGATATTCTACCTATAAGTTTGGTGTCAATTTGTGATATATGTGCCTGTCGGCAAACGTGACTTATTTATGTACATGCTGTACATAGTGTCATATGTATCAATACCATTTATTCTGAATTTTGGTACTATCAGAAATTAACAATCCAACAGCACCCAATGAAGTTCTGATTTCACAAAGAAGATACAATACAACCCTACTCCAGGTACACTTGTTTCAATGTGAAATAGATTAACTTAACAAGATCATTTTGTTTTAAACATTTATTCAGCATACTGTATGGTATGTGCAGTCTAGGATTGGGATTTTTAAATAACACAATCATTGACAGTACGGTAAAATAACATACCATACAATGTTGTAAAACATCTTCAGTATTGTAACCACGTTTTCCTCATATATCAAGCTCTTCTCTTAAATATGGAATACATGTACAATGACGTATTCTACAATAGACACCACGTAGTATTGTAATATAATACTTATACTGAATATGTTCTGTAGTGTTCTCTGTATTTAGAATCCTTCACGTTAATTGTGTTTAAGTAAAACTTCTTTGTGCCAAAGCTAAAGATGATGCCTTTAATGAAGCTAGTTCTTTACCATAATTCTAGGAGGCCAATCCAAACACATATTGCATAAAACAAAGCATATCGGCCATAAACCTGGGCAGATCACATATATTATGTACATGTTGCCTCCCAGAATAACAAAATGATAAAACAAGGGCAAAAAAAGTGGGCTAAATTTATGGCAACAATGTGTTATACAAGTGTACTGATAAGGTATAAAACCTTGTAGGTCACCCGAATTGAAGGCAAAATACTACTTTAATCAGATTACAATAAGTTAAAACACTATTTTAATATGGACACATAAACATATGCAAAATAATCAAATCAAAATTAATGGAGAAAACCCCAGTCATGACACACAGATAACATGGCAAACCATATACAAAACTGTACCGTCAGGGTTCCAAGTAAGCGTTCGTCCAATCGCATTTTCGACTTTACTTTGCGTGTGGGCACCCAACATTTCTGTTCTCGTCGCCCACTTTGCGACCCTGATTGTCCGATTAACATTTTTCTTTCCGAATGATTCGAGTTCTAATATAAAGGAAATTCAATTTCCACTTTAAATTTTACCATTTTGGGAGACATTCCTAGGGTATCAAACCTTCCAAAACGTAAACAAGAAGAGTTTGAACAACGCAACGCTTACTTCAGATAGATAGCCTTGAACCTTTTAGCAATTTTTTTTAAAAAGAACAACCAAATAACTTCTGAACAGAACTAATAGAAGAGGATTGAAAGGCTAGTGATGAAGTAATGAAACTGTTGAATAAAGGTGTCCAATAGCATTTGCTAAAAATAATTGAATTGACCGGGAAGACAATGCTTGGATTTGAAGATTGATCATACTGAATTAATAATTTGCAACTTCCAGCATAAACAATACGTGTTGCTGGCGAAAGAGATTTATGATTGGGTCAAATGCTGTCTGGCCTGTTTTATACCGATTGTTAGGCCGTTCTTGGCACACTGATTTTGACTATATAATAAAATATAGATCATTAAAACAATTATCCTACTATTCTCTCTGCAGCTTTTAAAACTGCTCTCTTGATATTCTGTAGGAATTTATGCATATGCATTTTGTCTCTGTGAGTACATCGAATGTGGACCGCATCATTTGCTAGGAACTCTTAAGAACTCCAAAACCCATGATACCGATGGAAATGTACATTATATTCAGTATTTTCATCAACAAATTGTTCAGTTCAACCACTTACTCATTATAGGAACCAATCCTTTTCGTCCAAAAAAAAAAATATGTCCTATAATTACGAATTTGACTTCACATTCCATCACTAAATGATTGGCATAACTGAGAATATCTCGAAATGCTGTTCTAATTGTTTTACCCATGTCCAAGTCATTTCCTCCAATCTGAATAACAAAAATTTTGGAATCCATCGCAAAAGTCGTAGGTTGTGCATCCCTGGCCACCCGACACACTAATAGCATAGAATACCATTGCTAAAGTAATGGATTACAAAACTAATCCGTGTAGAAGCAAGATACCTAGCACAGAAAGATAGCAGCCACTCTCTACATAAAACAAATAATTATGAAAATGTTATACATTGATTTGTCAGTTGTAACACCTTAAAGGCCCTGTATGGGATAATTATTAACATCCTATTCGACATCAAAACTATGGGGTCCCCAAGAAAGTTAATCAAATAAGTGTAATTAATCAAACAGAACTGTATTTGAAATAATTTACTACCATATTTTTTCTTCTTTTGTAATGAGAATACGCTTCATTCAAGATTTCCTTGTGAAAGATTTAATAAGAATAAATGTGTAGTTTGTGTATTTATATCGATGCAATTACATGTAATTAACTTGATTTAGCAATCGATTTTAAAAATTAGTTGATGTAATTTGCATCAAAGATATTCAAAGTCATGTACTTTGAGATATTGTTCAAATCATATTGGATGAAATGTTATAAGAGTTAATATGACTTACAAATAAAATATTTTGTTAACTTTATTTTGTCATAGAATCTGTAGATTTGCTGAAAATATTCTCCTACTGATTGAATTCACAGATAAATCGGTGCATGGGTATCTTGGTGGGGTAGAACACCTCCAAGTCACCTGATTCAACTACTTGTGTAGCCAGGGGTTCGTGATTGTTTTATTCTTAATGTGGCATTTTAATGGGATTTATGAGATTACGCACTGTACGTTATCTTCAAATGTTCCCTGTATTATTTGTTGGAACGTGTCCAAAGTACGGACAACGCCATTCATCCACAGGGTAACAGATCAAAATATGTGACTAGTTCTACCTGTAATCCATCATTATCGGCCGCAGGAACGACGATCTATCTGCAGTTGTGTTAGCAAGTACGAATGGAGAAATGAGAAATCACTTTTTATTGTTTCGGAACAAGAACAAGAATTTCTTACCAATAACATGCATGGAAGTTAAATGTAAAAATAAAATGTTTTTAAAATATAAGATATGATTTTTGATTAGTAACATAAATATGTTTCATTTTTATTCATTATTGAATAAGTTTGATTTTACAGCTAGTGCTCCCCGGCAGTGTTTACAATATAGAAACAACACATCATGCTATTCCAGATATCAGTTAGATTAATGAATTGACAAAAACAAAAGTCATCTTGGTTTGAATATGTCAAAGCTGAAAACATTTTTGCATGTGTATTTTGGTTATTGATCTGTTTAAAATCCGTGACGTGCAAATCAGAGTTACAGAGATGCACATTATAGTCACCAATTAAGGAACTGTACATTGTACCACAGCTGTGGTCTAGAGGTCAGAGCGTTCGCCCTGCATGCAGAAGGTCGTTCGAATCCCGGTCGCAACAAACCTAAGTCGTTAAAACAGGTAATGACAGTTCCACCGCCAAACGCTCAGCACCAGGTGTGAATGTCTCTAGAGCAATTATCGTATAAGCATATGCGGACGGTGGTACGAAAATCTGAGAAACATGAGGTTTGTTGGTCGTTTTTAGATTATCAGTTCTCCCTCATGGAATAGGTAGAAATTTTATCAAAAATAGGTCAGAATTCGCAAAATACTAAGGTCTTGTCATAAAGAACATATAACCTTGCCTTAAATAGTTCAGGATATATTGCATAGGTAGGATTTTTTAAAAAGGTCAAACGTCAAGATCAAATGATCAAACAACATGTTGTACAAAGCATTGTCATAAAGAATCCACATACAAAATATTGGATCCGCTTAAAATAATTGGGAATATATTTAATAGACAAACTTCAAGTTCAAGTTCAAGGTCACTAGGTGAACGATATGACATGAAATAAAAGGTCTTACCCTAAGCAATACGTATGAAAGATACAACATATCTGCCTTAAATACTTCAAGATGTATTGTGTAGGTTAGATTGTCATTAAAAAGGCCAAATCTCAAGGACAAGGTTTCAAGATCACATGCTATTGTATCATATGAAAACTCCTTTCATAAGAAATGTACATGTATACATATATACAAAATATGAAAGTCCTAGCTTAAATAGTCCCAGAGATATTTTTGAAGATGTTTCCCATGCATTGGTATGTAACACTTTGGACCCAACATTGTATCCACACCCTATTCCCGTGGGTCATGGATTACAAAAACGTGTGTCAGAACAAACTCCTAATATAGCGCAGCAGAATTTACTAACAAAAGGCAATTAAACAATTAACAATATTTATTTAACAATTGATAATTGAAATGAAATTGTTACAATAGTAAAATATTGATTTACGGTAGTTCAACAATAAATCCAAACGGAATCTACACACCCAAAAAGGAAAATTCCAAAATCGTAGTTTCCAGTATAATAATCCAAATACAGCCCACTCCACTTATATTGAAGTCGGTTATTTTGAAATATCTGTTATATTGAAGTTAAAATAAATCCCCCGGTAGCAATATTTGTGTAGTTCAGCATTGGTTATATTGAACTTTGGATATAATGAACAATTCAGGTCGGTCCCCTGAATTTCATTATATCCAGAGTAGACTGCAATAGAAAGTGTCTAACTAGAGCTTTTTTTTTTAAACACAAGAATTTCTGTGTATATATAATGCGAATGGAATTTCTAGTACAATCTTTAAAGACAATGATGTAACCATTACGTACTATTTCTTCTAAAAATAACTTCTAGAACAATCTAGGTCGCACGTGTCATATAAATTATAAATATCACTTTTCTTGAGTTCAATTTAGTACAAAAAAGCAATACAAAACACGTGCATCAACTTTATGTTAGCAAACATGTAAATATGAACTTTTCCGGGCCAGTGGATTTTGGGAATATCTTTTTAATATGTCCCTATATACTTGAATGTAAAACTGTAGTCCTCTATCGTGGCGATTAGCCAGCATGCAGTACCTGTGTTTTAATAGTCAAGGCTGCTAACAAGAACTTGTAATTTTTTCTGAATGAAAGCTGTTGACAAAGGCATGGTGCCTTTTACGAAAAACCGTTGTGAACTTTGCAAACCATTGGGGGGAAAATGATTAAGGCCGAACAATGTAAATAACCGTTAAACAGTTTCATTGGAGAATGTTACATGTATATGTATTCCAGTCGTATTAAACTTTCCATATATTTTTTACGGTCATTGTCATCACTGTCGGATTTAGAGGGGGCAGTTGGGGGGAGCGGGGCACCCCCTAAACTTTTCAAAGTTTAGGTTACAAATCAGTGCGTACTATAAGAAGAGGGAAAATCAAATCATATATATGGTTGATTCTTAAAGGTGAATGTCAAAATACATTTTTAAGTCCCTAACTCCGTCACTTTCAGGAAACCCTGTGAAGGTTGTAAATAAATATGATTGTGACGTCATTTTTTTCATGCTGAAAATCTACCATGAAATACCGATAAGTTCAACTCAAGAATATGTCAAAATCAAATAATAAATTAATATGTAACCTATTGCATGTGTATATATATCATATTTTATTTGAAATCAGTAAGCACTTTCATGGCTGACTGCTGTGGGGAATATTTTATCACTTACAAAATTTTACATAAGTAGGAGAAATAAGCATTATATCTTGCACTAATATTGTACACATCTAAATGAATAATTGTATAGAGATTCCGAGATGATTACATTTTTTCAATAGGAATACTAGTGTGCGTTTCTTGAGAATTGTTTATATATACAAGGGTTATTTTTTACCCCCGCCCCTCCTCAAAATCATACATTAATGTTTTATTGGCTATCTAAAATTTAAAAAAAAAATCTGCTTCTTATTTAAAAAACGAGAAACATCTGTTGAGGTAAGAGACGTAACATGTGATGAAAAGAGGTGTGTATAGGGGTGGGTGTTCAAATCCAAGAAATATAAATACATTGATTCAAATCAGAGCTCAATGACGAGCAAATAAGTTTGACTAGAAAGAAAATTAATGAGGATAAATTTTACCTCATTTAAGTAGTGTTGATAAAGACGTGTTTCTGTTTGTAAGAGGGGATGTAACTTCACATATGGTTAAATTAATTTTACTCTTATAATCATTAAAATTCAAGAGCTTCCGAGGGCTTCGCCCCCAGACCCCCTGCCTTTGAAAAAAAAATCCCCCATAAGAATTCCTGGACCCGCCCCTGGTCATGTACAGTTACCAACAAAAATCCATGTTCAACATATGGAATTACGCGGGCATCAGAAAGTTGGAGAGACGGATGGGAAAGGGGGACCAATTCATATTTCCACCAGCATCATAATAATAATTTCATTTCTTTTGTGAGGATCCGGGTTAAAGCAGATCCTAAGTATCCCATGCTTGACGCGAGAGGCGACCAAATGGGACGATCCTTCGGATGAGACAACAAAAACAGAGGCCCCGTGTCACAGCAGGTGTGACACGCTAAAAAACCCTACTCAAAAACCATCGGCGTCGAGCATAGCCCTAAGTTTTGCAGCCCTTCACCGACAATGGTGACGTCTCCATATGAGTAAAAAATTCTCGAGCGTAATGATTTCTAATTCAAAACTACGCAGCTGTTAAATCCAAATTATCATGAACAAATACATGGTAAACTTGTGTAAAAATAAAAGTTCACACTTTGCTGCTCCAGTCACCACAGATGTCATAGTTGTGTTCGCTGCTCCAGTGACAACAGATATCGTAGTTGTGTTTGCTGCTCCAATGTTGCAGATATTGACACAAGTTTCAAAGAACGGATGCAAATAATTTGTTTTATTTCACCGACCGTCGGTCATTTTTTCCTCATCCCCTCTCCTTTTTTTCAAAATTATTGGGGTGGCATCTGTATAACGCGATTACAACTGTAGTTCCTTATTGAGATTGCATCTACATAGATCAGCGTAAGTGGTTTACATGTACGTATATCCAATTCATGTACATGCAAATGATTCCATGATAAAAGATATAACACACATTAGACACATGCATTAATCATAATATCAAACCTATAAAAATTCAGTTTGTTACTTTCGTTTTACATTCACATTGTGAATACCCGCTTCTAGAATGATTTGTTTTCATATAAAATGTAAAATCTAATTGCAAACCACATTTATCTATAATACTTATAGTTTAACATAGTTCAAATTATTACATGTATCCAAGGTTGTAAATATACTCAAATTTCACATGTGGTATGAAAATATGATAATGTATAATTCAAGTTTATTTTTTGAGGGGGGGGGGGGGGGTTACTTGTTATAGAGCTTATAGCTTTTAAAATGATACGTCAACATATAATTTTCTTACGCAAATCCTTTTTCTGAGATAATAATCTGTAAATTAGAAACAATTTATTCAAGGTTTAGTCCATAAAAATTGAGGTAAAAGACCAATATTGACATCAAATGGCATTTTCAACAGTATTTCTTTTAACATGTGTGGGCTTACAAAGTGTACATTATGAAAATAGTTATTCAAATTTATCAAAATAAATGATTACATATCATTAGATAATGGGTATATAGTCTATGTTGCTTATTACAGCCCATTTGTTCTGGAAAAATAATAATTATTAAGAAAAATAAGAAGGGGGGGGGGCTCTACATTCGCTGATAAGGAATTGGTCTTTGTCAGAAAAAACATGGGGCTTGGTTTTTTTCTTCTTAATTTGTGTATACCTGATTACAATACTTCCTAATGTTCACCTAGGCGTGTAGCAATAGGGTGATGCTAAAACGCGGAACGGAAAACGGAATTAAGAATTAGAATGATTAATATAACTAAGATAACACCAGAATTCGGAAGAAAATTAAAACTTTATTATTATTAAAATCTAAATTGCAGGAATTTGTTTACAAGCTGTTAAACAATTCACAAAGCATTTTACAAGAATTTTGAAATGTCGGCATTGACAGATGTCTTAGCAAGCAGTCACAGCTATGGGATCAAGGTAGAGAGAGGAAAGAACAAATGTACTTTATACCCCACCCCCCCCCCCCCACCCCCCCGGGTGGCAAAACGTCATTAACGCACATTTACATTTAAATTTATATTTAATACAGTCAGTGGAGGATTTAGAGGGGGACGCAGCCCCCCCCCCCCCCCCTAAAATTTTCATATTTAAGGTAAATCGCGGTATCTTGTTTTGGAAAATGTATTAAACGATAAAAGAAGCAATAATTTCTTCCATTCCCGGAGAAATACATGACAAAACCCTTTGATTTCTTGAATTACTTTATTGGGAGAACTTAATTTTTTCCAAATAACCCTTAAAATTTGGGTAATTTTATTAATTCCACCTTATTAAAATGATAGAAAATTGTACAGATGACTTAATATGAGAAATATTTCAAGCCCCATAAAATCTGTAAAATCCAAGAGCCTCTGGGGGCATCGCCCCCTGGACCAACTGCCTCATAAAGTGCCCCCCCCCCCCCAAAAAAAAAACCCCACAATTCCTGGATCCGCCCCTGACAGTGTACGAGTGTACTTATAAAAAGGGAAGTGTGGTATGTATATAACAACAATTCATGATCTTATTAAGTCAGAAAGTTAAACATCTTGTGTTTGATATATAATCTTTAAGTAATAAAGACTTTGTGACTCCAATCCTAAATAGGGAGGACTTCTAGAAGTTTATTTTTAAACTAAATACTGGTATTTTAATATTTAGATTAATGATGAGATGACCTTTTAATTTCATTCAAGCATAAATTGTCTGTTAGCGTTTTACCTATTTCATTTCTAATAATTTCTCATACTATGGATCGTAAACTTCACCTCAGTTTTCATTGGTTCTGTTTCAGTCTTTCTTTCCCTCTGTATCTCTTAGGGTTCAACACTAATCCCCAGGACGTCAGTAAATGTAAACCCATCCCAAATCCTTTATACACACCGGGCTCGTTCACTTTAAAGCTGATGTGATACGTAATAGATACACTGTGCATGTATTATAACAGGCCTATATCTAAATTACGAAGAAAAACAAGTTAGATTTAAAAAGGCTCTGTTTGGAGAAAATTGTTAAACAAAATTTTTTTGAACTTTTACACTGCTGTTTTCGTAGGGGAGGGGTGTTCTTCATTGGATATAAAATTTGAAAACCCAAGTCTGTTTATTTTTTCTATTCTTTATGCCTATTGATATTAATGATTTTGAAATACATATGCATTAGTATGAAGCGCATCAAACGGTGGATTCTGTGGATGACTACCCGTTCTCTATGTATTTTCTGCCTCCTTCTTCATGATAAACCTTTTACTTTGCAAAATGCTGACCTCCTTTTAGTATTATTGCATACAATATTTTCCGTGTTCTGTTCCGTTCCGTCTTCCCTTTGATTTTCCGTAGCGCGCCCTCTATTGAGAGATTTCACCCGTAGCGATTGATGAGCGGATCATAGGATCTAATTTTGAATAGATTGCAAACATGTGAAGAACACTTCGATATGAGGTTAGTCTTGTTTTCGGGTAAAAATGAACAGAAAATATTGCGAAGGGTGTTGTTTTAAAGTTTTAATACCATGCGATATATATGATCGGGTTCGATATTGGAGATGAAAATAAGCGATAATTCTAATTTGTCGAAGGGAACTTCGCGCCATTGCAAATCATTACATTGATCAAGGCGCAGCAGACGACAGGGCTGAGAATATAGGCCTAGTTTTTCTTCGTGTGTGTAACACATGACTGCTAAACTCAAGCCAGCAGAGACGGGGTAACTAAGACTACGAGTAAAAGTATCTAAACGTGGTAAAGTAAGAATATGTTGATGATTGTCAAACGTAGGTCTCCTTTATTCAGAATTTCATTTGATTACTCTAGGTCTGTTTCCCGAGACGACATTACACTTGCCACGGGCAACGGGAAAGCATAATTGTAGACCCTTGGAAATTATTTATATAGTTGTCTCTTTTGTTACTGTTTGCTTGTAAGAGTTAAAAGTTATCGTTCGTGTCCAGATTGATTGATTGTATCTTGCTTAACGTCTCGCTCGAGAATTTTTCACTCATATGGAAACGTCACCAATACCGGTGAAGGGCTTCAAATTTAGGCCTATGCTCGGCGCTTACGGCCATTGGGCAGTGAGGGTTCTTTAGCATGCCACACCGTTTTTAAGGTTATCTCCGAGGACCCGTGGCATTCACACCTGATGCCGAGCGTTTGGCGATGGAACTATCACTGCCCGTTTTAACGACTTCGGTCTGTTGCGGCCGGGATTCGAACCCCGGCCTACCGCATGCGGGGCAAACACTCTAACATCTCTGCCACCGCGGTGGTCATAGTCACACTTTAAATTTCATAATGATTGATAATGATTTGAAGGAGTTGTGGGGTAAACTTTATACGAGTTATTTACCTGTAAATACCTCTCGTACACGTGAACCAATTTATTTCACACGTGGTTGTTTGAATGCAATGCACTGTAATCTAGGAATGATATTATATTGTCATATTCTACACTACAGTAAAAAAGTTTGTAAAGAGATGACTACTTCTTCTTCTGTTCTCTCTCTTTTTTCTTTTCTTTTAGTTAAAATCATTAGGCGATACATTGGTAGAAAATTCCCAATTTGTTCGATTTTGACGCTATTTTTCCCAATTGAGTGGGTACCAGTAGCAGTGGGTAGAAAAAAAAATTGCTGAATCACTTAATCTAAACATGACAAATACTCGCTTCTCGATGTATTGTGCACCCCATTATATCGTTTTATTTTAATTTTCGTTGTTTACGCATGTGCAATGCTTCCTTAGCGGCAGGTTAATTTTGGAATAAAAACATGAAATCACGTTGTTTAGTCAGGCAATATATTCTAAATGAATGTTTATGATATTGGTAAGTTTCAGTACAATAAGTTCAAATAATGCAGAATTTGAATTTACATGCCCCCCTTTGAAAAAGAGGGGGGATATTGTTTTGCACCTGTCGGTCAGTCGGTCTGTAGACCATGTGTTGTCCGCTCAATATCTTGAGAACCATTCACTTGATGATAATGATATTTCAAATTTTGGTTAGTTATGAGAAGAAGAGGATCCCTATTGTTTTTCAGGTCAAAAGGTCAAAGGTCAAGGGTTAATCTACTCTGGACATAGGAATATAATGTCCGCTCAATATCTTGAGAACCCTTTGCTTGAAAAACATCAAACTTGGCACACTGGTACAACCTAAGGAGTATATGACCCCTATTAATGTTGAGGTCATATGGTCAAAGGTCAAGGGTCAATCTGGGCATATGAATATACTGACCATTCAATGTCTAGAGAACCCTTTGCTTGACAGACATCAAACTTGGTACGCCAGTACATCTTCAGAAGAAGATGACCCCCATTGATTTTGAGGTCACATGGTCAAGGGTCAAACTGAACATAGGAATATACTGTCCGTTAAATATCTTGAGAACCCTTTGCTTGACAGACATCAAACTTGATACACTGGTACATCTTCAAGAGAAGATGACCCCTATTGATTTTGAGGTCACATGGTAAAAGGTCAAGGGTCAAATTTGACATGGGAATATACTGTCTGCTTAGTATCTTGAGAACACTTTTCTTGACAGACATCAAACTTGGTACACTGATACGACTTCAGGAGAAGACGACCACTATTGATTTTGACGTCACATGGTCAAAGGTCAAGGGTCACACTAGACAGGAATATACTGTCTGTTCAATATTTTGAGAACCCTTCGCATGACAGACATCAAACTTGGTACACTGGTACATCTTAAGGAGAAAATTACCCCTATTTATTTTGAGGTCACATGTTTAAAGGTCAAGGGTCGAACTGGACATAGGATTATACTGTCCATTCAATATGTTGAGAACCCTTTGCTTGACAGACATCAAACGTGGTACACTGATGCGTCTTCAGGAGAAGACGACCCCTATTGATTTTCAGATCACATGGTCAAAGGTCAAGGGTCAAACTGGACATTGGAATATGCTGTCTGCTCCATATCTTGAGAACCCTTTAATTGACAGACATTAAACTTGGTACACTGGTACATCTTCAGGAGAAGATGACACCTATTAATTTTGAGGTCGCGTGGTCAAAGGTCAAGGGTTAAACTGTACATAGGAATATACTGTCCGCTCAATATATTGAGAACCCTTTGCTTGACAGACATCAAACTTGGTACACTGGTACAGCTTCAGGAGAAGATGACTACTATAATTATTTTAAGGTCACATGGTCAAAAGTCAAGGGTCAAATTGGACATAGGAATATACTGTCCGTTCAATATCTTGAAAACCCTTTGCCTGACAGACATCAAACTTGGTACACTGTTACACCTTCAGGAGTTGATGACCCCTATTGATTTTTAGGTCACATGGTCAATCCACTCTTGACATATGAAGATATTGTCTGCTCAATATTTTGAATTGATGATACTACTCTCAATTAAATGATGTGTGTGTATAACCCTTTTAAATTTTGCACCATGGGGGGGCATATGTGTTCTACAAAAATCTCTTGTTTTAAAAATAGACGGAAGAAAGCATTTAAAATAGCATGCATTAATTTGTTACTTACAAGTCCAATCCTTCTGAATCATTTTCAAAATATTCGCTGGTTATTTTGTTCTCTAGAATACGTAAATAGTGTCAATGGCTAAAAATGTATGGAAAGCCAGAAAGGTAAAATTATTACAGATATTTTCAGTAAAAATTAAATTTGACTTGGCTTTTATCTCTACTGTAAAGTCATATAAGATAAATCACTTAGGAACAATTTAGATATTTCAATCATATGTATCATTCTTTTTATTCATATTTATAAGCCATTTCAGTGTCTGAATGTAAACAAATGTTGGAAAACACTATTATTATGCCCCACAAGTCATTAATTTATTATTCACTCACTGCATAGGCATCAATCATACATGCTAAATTTTCTATGTACTATGTATATTTTTTTTATTACAATGGGTCAGATATAAGAATAAAACCAAGTGTCTTGTAAGATTTTAACAAATATTGAACTATGTCTTTTTTTCAGCTCTATAGATTGATTTAATGATGTAGCAAGATACAATGGAACTCTTCAATTTCAACTAACACAAAGCAAACTGAAGTTGCACACCATATTTTTCACGACTTAAAAGAAGAAAAAAATCTAAATTATTTTACTCTGTGATTTGAGGAAAAGACGTACTTTTTTAACATCACAAATTTAGCGCAAAATATTGGTGTTTGAACATGTTTTCATAGAAAACATTGAACTAGCATGATACAGGGAGACACCGGGCTAGGATTTTATCTGCTCCTTGTACCTATGAATAATTAATGCAAATTAGTTGACCCATGACGTTGCAACATTGAAGCGGGCCGTATGGGTCTCAAACTACCAGGAAATGGAGGGAAATTTGCCTTCAGAAGCCCATGTTTTAAATTTCAGATTTTACTACCATGGCAACCAATTTTCAAAAAATAATGTATGTTTCTTGAAAGTACACATGTGAAAGTTTTTAAAGGTCCATAATGTCATCTGCTACTAGCCTGGAAATGGGTCGAGATACACTCAGGCACCTGCCATCCTGGAAATAAAACATCAACAAAAATTAGGAAAATATACCCATTTTCAACGTACCCCTTGTAATCCCCCCCCCCCCCCAAATCCTCAGTATAATGACAGATATCAACTTTCAGCAAAAATCCTAACCTTTCCAACAAGGCCAAATTTGCAATAATGTCCCCGATTCCTTTTCGAGATATTAAATATCAAAGATGCGGCATGCTCTTTTCAACTTACCGTTTAAAGTGAAAGTAGAATTGTCCAACCAGAAGTCAAACTCTCATACACCCACAGTCACGGTTTCGAATACCATAAAATGGCACTGAATCAATGTAGAATGGTCACCTCCCAATACATGTATTAATACAGATATCAATAATAATGAAACTATTTAAATTCTATAAAATACTCTTTTAACATATTTATATTTTAAACCTGGTCACTTCGTATTGGCAATTCGCCAGGTATATTGAGACTTGTATTGATGCGACCCTTTTCTATTTTCAGACAGGATTTTCCCTTTGCACATGCACACTGATCAGAAATTGAGAGAATTTGAATATGCGCTAAGTTGCAGTAAGTCCGATTCAGAGTTTTTTCCTCATTTTCTCCGTGATTAAACTAACAATTGTTATGTGTATATGTTGATTTGAATCCTCGATGTTTGCAAGTAGCTTGAATTTTCTCTCACGATTAAGTTGCAGTAAGTCTGATTCAGAATTTTCCTCATTTTCTGGGTAAATCATATTTCCTTACAGCAAATTTTGAGAAAATTCTACTTCCAGTTGATTGTTTTCATTATCAAACGTAATTTTTCATTAGATTTTTAAATTTTTCTCGGCTTTCAGAGTTCTTGAAATCTCTTTTGAAGTGTCAGACATTTGGTCTGACACTGTTAGAAATAGTGTCAGCCCAAACAAAATTTTGTCAGTCCAGAAAAAAAATGCATCGCTTTAGAGGTTTTCATAAATTTTATTTAAAATCAACTACATGTGTAATTGTATTCAATCTCCATCTCAGCTATAAGTTCATAAATTATCTTTTCATACCCTTTCTCATCTTCCCTACACTCTGAATGAATCTTCCTCACTTTCACTATCCGAGTCACTTTCTTGTTCTATTTCTCTATCACCCTCCACTTCTCTCTCATCCTCCATATCTCTCTCTATTCTGTATATTCCTTTCAACTTCTTCCTCATCTTCCTCTGCAATTGTTGTAACAACTCCTTCTCTCACTTTTGCCCAGGTGTATAAAATTTGGTCTTTCGTCAGTTTCGACTTTGAGCAAATTGTGTCACCAAGCAATAGGTAAAACTGCTGCAAACAAAAGCCATTGTCTCTCAGATTGCCAGGCGGATTGAAACAAACGGTTTATCTTCTCCTCGTAGTTCCTCACAACTGATTCCTCGCGTTTACGTTTCACTGTGTTGCCGGATTTTGCATCAGTTTGAAAATATATGGGCCATACGGCTGCCATTTTTTCCCGGTAAAAAACGGACTTCGATCTCGATCTTATATCGGCCATTAGGACCGAAAATTAAGTAACTTGTGTCGGACATTTACTACTTTTATCGGATAATCCGATATTACCGACACTTTTCAAGAACTCTGGGCTTTTGAAATTATATTTCAAAGAAAATTTGATTCAAATATGCATTCTTATCTCTAAAGTTATCAAGTTTAGGGAATGCACTTGATTTTAGTTCCCATTAAATTATTTCTATATAAACCTCCATACATTAAAAGAAAATCAGTTATCTTAGTTAAGATTCAAGAATGACTTGTTCTGGCAGCTGGAGCAGTACCTGTCTGAACTGTTTTACTTAAGCCAAAAAAGAAATGTGTGTTTACGGTAGTCCGACCGACCCTATTTTGTAGCTACTGACCCTAGACTTTTTTATTGACAAAATCGGCAAAACAAAATCCGGAAATATTTTGATCTGATCCGTATCCGAACTTGACTTTTACTTTCTTACAATATGTCGACCTCCGGTGCGGCTGCAACATGTGGTTCGTCTGTTCTGTCGCTCACATTTAATGAGTGTATCCATTCTAAGGAGAAGAAAAATGTAATAGCTCCATTCAGGGACTCAACTACATTTGTTGAAATTTTTGATATATATCATGACTATAAATTAAAAAACAATGAATGTTTAGTGACAACAAAATCAGCGACATCGACAGCGTCCGTGACTCCATCTCTGACAGTGGGAGAGGTCGTCACTTTGTTCAATTTGAGATATGAGTACTATAAGACTATTTTGGTAAAATTTCTTAAGTATTTGTTTTGTGTTAGTGATGACAGGAAATGCTTGACCTGCAAATCAGAATTTGATATATTCATACATCATTTGTATATTTGTATCTGACAGTATGAATACCTTTGGCTGCCTTATAAAAACAGAATCAGTTGCATCTCCTTTAATTGCGTATGACAATATTAAAAAAAAAATCGACCTACCGACCCTATTCGAGTTGTTGATGTGTTATGTTTATAAAGAGTTCGCATTGATATGTTTTCACACTTCGTCATACCATTTACATACATGTCAAGATAATACAACATCACAAAGTCCAGTGCTCCAAGTTGCGAGTAAAACGGTCGCATTTGCGACCAGACAATCAATTTTGCGAGTAGAGATTATAGTTAAGTCGCATTTTCACGAGTGAAGAAAATTTGGGCAACCAGTAAAATTTTAGAATCGGAATCGGAAGTCTGAATAAATATTTTTCAGTCTCGGTCAAAACAATCAAGATGGCGGAAAACGAGGTTTAGAGCACTTTGGATTTATCAATAGTAAAAAATAGAAGCCTCAGCCTAGGAAATTCAAGAATCACACGGGGAAAGTTCTGCATCAAAAGATGGCGTAGCAATGTCTACAGAGAAATGCAAAAGTAAAGGTAGAACCCCAGTCCTGAAATGGCGGAGGGAATTTTCGTGATGGCAAAATGTTTTGCAGAATTTGTGTGGCCAATTAGCCAGCAACGTCCACCATTTCTGGACATGCATTGTCCTATTTCGCTACGACCGAGTGTACATCTTTCAAACGTGGAAGTGTGACTATTCACGGTAACAGTAAGACTATGAGACATGTCGTTGTCCGTGACTGCATTATTAGCAGTAAGTCGAGCGGGGCAACTGTTGCTGTTAATTTTCAAAGACAATCAAACTCGGGATGTAGTGTTCTTATTGATGCTGGTACTAATTGTTCAGCAAAAGATCTAACAAAACTAGGAGCTCTTATTCGCATAACTTGATAAGCAGTAAAGACCCACTTATTGATAACTTTAAAGCAAATCTTTGTGTGGAACGCTGGATTTTCTTCCCCAGAAGCGTACTTTAAAATATACAGGATGGCCCAATGCAATACAACTTTTGCCAGAGTAAATACTTGACTTGTTAGCATCCAGCATGTTTCACAGTACATTTTTATTCAGTTTAAAAATAAAACAAACAACATGTATACATGGGTGTTGATTTTTTACTTGAAAGATATTCATATTTAAAAAAAAACCTTGTAAGTCTTATATTTACAATGGCGAGTAGAAATTTTGAGCATGGCGACTAGAAATTTGAAAATGGCGACCAGAAATATTTTTAGGTCGCCATTTTGTGACCTGATAACAGATGCGACTTGGAGCACCGCAAACAGTATTTTATTCAGTGCCATAAGCATCATACTTGTATGAAGATTATCTTGAGCAATATTCTTGAAGCAAACAAGCTAGTTTGCTGAAGAGCCAATCCCTCATAAGGCATTGTTATTATAAAAGACAAAAGAAAATCCTCTCAGTAATCCATCTTTCTTATTTGGTATAGTCTAAATGAAATATTGATGAAAGATGATACTCAGAACAGAACATTTATCAATTTATTTCAATTAAGAAGCTTAAATATAAAAATAGAAGAAGATATGTAGTTGTTTCACTTCACAGCTTGATATTGGTATTTACCCGTTCAGGTAAATACCAATATCAAGCTGTGAAGTGAAACAAAATACATACTAGTAGTATCATTATTAATGTACATTGCAGTTTTTCGCAGTGAAGTGCCCTTATCTCATTAGATGTATAATGTTTGCAGGATATTTGGTCTGGTTAGGTTTTTTTTTAATTAGATGGGTCATTGTAAAATTAGTTTTATCAATTTAATGGGTCATGGGGCATTTTTTTTAAATTTTATTTTATGGGTGCTTGGTATATACAGAAGGTGCCTCCCTACCCCCCCCCCCCCCTTATGTATTTATTTCTGGAATCGCCCTAACAAGGAAATCAAAATTTGCTATAAAGTCAAGATGATTCTTTGATTTGTTTAGCACCTAGTGCCCCCAAAACGCAAGTAACTATAGGTTATGATAATTTGATAATTCTTCAATTTTTAATTTTATATATGAATTTTCTTCTTGAGGTGGATAAAATGTACTATGACTAACTTAGCATATCAAACTGCAATGATCTAAACAAATCAAACACTTGTCTGAATTTTATAAAAGCAGACTTTATATTATCTATATACAAAATGTATCAGAAAATTATCTATATTATTTCAATATAAAATGTATCAGAAGAATTCTCTATATTATCTCAACACAAAATGTATCAGAGGAATTTTCTATATTATCTCTACACAAAATGTATCAGGTGAATTCTCTATAACATACCTTGTTTTCCTACAGGTGAAAAGACTTGGATGAATTGACATCACAGAGAAGGAAGAACGGAAGCCATTTTTATATGGTGGTGCAATGTATCAGCTGTTCTATCACGTATACATATCAATATTTCAGATAAGATACACCAAAATTCATAGCTTAAGCAATGTTCTCTTTGACATTTTCTTTATTACTGATAAATCTATGTGACTGTGAATTCACTTATTTTCCTCCAAAGGTGTACATATGTTCAATTCTTTAGTGTTATTTTAGCTCACCTGAGCCGAAGGCGTTGTCGTCGTCGTAAATTTTCCACATTTTCATATTCTTTTCCAGAACCACTGGGCAAATTTCAATCAAACTTGGCCCAGAGCACCTATGGGTGAACGGGATTTAGATTTTTTAAAATGATGGGGCATACCCCTTCAAAGGGGAGATAATCACAAAAATATGGTGGGATAATTTAAAAATCTTCTCAAGAGCCCCTGGGCCTGAAGAGATGAAATTCACATGAAAGCCTCCTGCCATAATACAAATTCAAATTTGTTAAATGCCCCATCCCGCCCCTCTGGATAGCATGGCGCCACAACAAGGGATAAAAAAAATTACGTGCAAATATATAGGGAAGTTTTTAAATGTCTTTCTCTGAAGATTAAAACAGATTTACATGAAAGGTTTCCGATATAGTGCAGATTCAAATTTGTTAAAATTATGGCCCCTGGGGTAGGATGGGGTTGCAATATGGGGTTAAACTATTACATACCAAAATAAAGGGAACATTTTTAAAAAATATTTTGAAGAACCACAGGACCAGATAAGTTTTTATTTATATGAAAGCTTCCTGATATACTGCAGATCGAAGTTTGTTAAAACCATGGCCCCGGGGGTATGGTGGGGCCTGACAATATTAGAACAAAGATTTACATGGGAAAATATAGGGAAAATCTTCTTTTCAACAACCACTGAGCCAGAACAATTTACATTTACATGCATGTAAGGTTCCTGATATAATGTAGATTCAAGTTTGTTGAAACCCTTGCACCTGAGGGTAGGTTGGGGCCACTGCAGGGGACCAATATTTTGCATACAAATTTACACTGGTCCATAAAAGTTTACATTTACATGTAAGCTTACTGACATAGTACTGATTCGAAATTTCATCCCCCAAGGGATGGGTGGGGTGGGGTTAAGTTGGAGCCACAACAGGGTTGAAAGTTTTACATGAGAATATGTAGGGAAAATCATTCTCAGAATTTAACATTTTAAATTGCATAGATGATAGGTCTATGTCTTTTTTGATGCGACATAGTCTATGACATTTGGAATAGACTTGACCGAAACTCCTTGCAGGGAACACACCACATTGCTCTCCCCTCGAACTTCAGATCATACTCGTCTGTTCTGCCGTTGTGGCTTGAATTCGCGTTTTCTTTCTTCTTGTTCATATAGCTTGTGTTTTTCTTGTTCTGATTCTTTTGTTTGTTTGACACCATTTGCTTTAATGCCAGGCTTTGTGCCTTCAAAATATTTTAACTGCAGAATCATCTGCACGCCATTTGTTAACCTTCACCTCAAATTATTTTTGCTAAGTAGGGCGTATATTATTTTGTTTGACATTCTTGCAATATTTGAATATTTGCAAAAGAAAGAAAAAGAACAACTCTTGTTATATTGTTAGGGGGTATTTCAATTTAAAAAATCGATCCCAATAAAATTCATCAATGCAGATAAAAAAAACCTCGAAATTTAAAGACATACGTATCATATGCTGAACAATTTGTATAGAACACTAGTCATAATCTTTAAACTGCTTAGACACATGCGTCGTATATTTCAAAATCAATGGGACAACAATCCAGGTTCCAAAATAGATGTTGACGATTGTAAGGGAAATATTTATTTTAAGTGCATTACTTATCTCACACATGTACCATAATTATTCCATTGTTTCTTAGAATCATAGACAATACGGGATATCTTATTTGCACATGACATGATCCAACCTCATTTGGCATAACCGCAGTCTATCAGTTACATTCTCAGACTAGGAAATCTTTAGATATGGGCCAAGGTCACTCGGGTGAGCAATGTGGCTCATGGGCCTCTTGTTTTAAATATCCTACAGTAACCATATCACTGCATATATGAATTCAATATTTTAGTTTTTCCACAGGTGATAGCAGTTAGATTTATCAGCATCACAAGATAACAGCTAGATATACCTGCATCACAAGGAGAGAAGAATGGAAAACATGTGGTGGTAACAATAGTAACATTGATAAATATGAAATTATATTGTTTAGTATAGGTTTCTCCTCATAACAAACTAAAAGCCCAGCTGAAGTTTTTCTGAATCAAGAGTTTTAGGTCATCTGATTATTTCAGGTGACCCGATACCATTGGTCACCGTCCGTCGTCGTGTGTCGTCCGTTATCAAATTTACATTTTAACTTTTTCTTGAAAACTACACAGCTAAATGTTACCATTTTTGGTGTGGAACATGTTTAGGATCAAAGGAAAAAATACAATTGACTGTGAAATGTATGACCTTGCCACTACTGGGGCCTCATGAGTGGGGCCAAATATGCTTTAAGAGGCTATATATGGAAAATCATCTTCTCTACTCCCACAAATGTGGGAGAAAAACTAAATACATAATTATGATATCCCATTAAGCCTGAAATGTGTGGAGAAAACCATTACAGTTGATGAAATCTTAAACAATCTTCCTATTTACTCCTAGACACCAAAAAGTCAAACTATTTAGCATGATTATAATGAGCAATGAGTCCTTTACCGCAACTGTGAGTTTGGGATCTGGAAATCTTCTATCAAAATACCTTAGAAATTTTCTTTACTTTTGGACAGCAACTCGTCAAATTGTTGATATCATTTCAAAATTGTGTAATGCGATAAAAGTTGTTCAAAACTCAATATTTAAAAAACAATCCTTACTCCTGGACCTGAATAGAACCCATTTCTTGCATAATAACTTATATTTATATCAATATATCTATACCTATATATACATACAACCACGCGAGTTTAAAAACAAAAGTACTTGCGTATTTATTTTTTCTCCTATAATGCCTGTTGAATCAAGCTCACAAACGTTATAATTGTTTATTTCTGTTTTCACCGTTTTAATTAATTAATCAACCCCATAACTAGCATTGCTCTCAGATATACTTCGAATATCGTGCAGGAAAGAAAACCCGGGTCGTTTCTTCGTTGTCGTATACAATCGATGATAGAATAGTGCAGAGTACAGACACTCGATGTACAGTTTGATTGACTCACACTGAAGTTTTTACATTTGATCTTTCACATTCCTATTTAGCACAGATGTTTACAAAATCGCAAAGTACGTCTTTTTTACAGGGAGAAAAACGCATTTTACTTTCATTTTTGCAAAGGCCAATAACTCCCATTATATCTACAAACATTCTCTTCGGGGGTTAAAAATTAAAGTTCTGAATTTAGGTACTTGTAAACTGTACTATATATGTTAAATACTTTTTCTTAAACCTTGATAAACCAAAATATGAAGAAGCAAAAAAAAAAAAAAAAAAAAAAAAACACTGCTGGATTTTTTAACGTGCTGAACAATATACGATGTTTGTTTTTTTTTATCCGGTTCATGTGAGGTCTAATTTATCTACTTAAGAACTTTAATGAGCAGCACACTTATTTCCTTTTCTTCAAGTTTTGTATAACAATATGTCAACATTTGTAAACATATCTGACACCTCCTAGGCACCTGATCCCACATCTGGTGTGTCCAGGGGTCCGTGTTTGCCCAACTCTGTATTTTGTATTACTTATAGGAGTTATGAAATTGGTCACTGTTCATTATCTTCACCTTTCATTTATTTATAATTACACATAACTTTGACAGAAAAAGAAAACATTGACAGTTTAAAAAATTGTTTTACTAAAGTGCAACACAATTTTAGGATTATTAAAGAAATAATTCATTCCAGAATAAAAAAGGAAATTCCAGGGGTACTTTTTCTGGGTTTTAGAGCAAATCTGTCATAGGGTAAACGAATTAAGATAGAGGAATGTTCTCCTATCTCAAATGTTGATGTAGTAACATTACTCTATCCTCTGTGGATCTTATTGCTCAAAATCTCTGATAGAGGAATGTTCTCCTATCTCCAGTGATGATGTAGTAACATTACTCTATCTTCAATGATCCTATGATAGAGGAATATTCTCCTATCTCAAATGCTGATGGTGTAACATTACACTATCTTCTATGGATCTTATTGCTCAAAATCTCTGATAGAGGAATGTTCTACTATCTCCAATGATGATGTAGTAATATTACTCTATCTTGAATGATCCTATGATAGAGGAATATTCTCCTATCTCAAATGCTGATGGAGTAACATTACTCTATCTTCTATGGATCTTATTGCTCAAACTCTCAGATAGAGGAATATTCTCCTATCTCCAATGATGATGTAGTAACATTACTCTATCTTCTGTGGAACCTATGATAGAGGAATGTTCTCCTATCTCAAATGCTGATGTAGTAACATTACTCTATCCTCTGTGGATCTTATTGCTCAAAATCTCTGATAGAGGAATGTTCTCCTATCTCCAATGATGATGTAGTAACATCACTCTATCTTCAATGATCTTATTGCTCATAATCTCTGATAGAGGAATATTCTCCTATCTCAAATGCTGATGGAATCTATCTTCTATGGATCTTATTGCTCAAAATATCTGATAGAGGAATATTCTCCTATCTCCAATGATGATGTAGTAACATTACTTTATCTTCTATGGCTCTTATTGCTGAAAATCTCTGACAGAGGAATGTTCTCCTATCTCCAATGATGATGTAGTAACATTACTCCATCTTCTGTGGAACCTATGATAGAGGAATGTTCTCCTATCTCAAATGCTGATGGAGTAACATTACTCTATCCTCTGTGGATCTTATTGCTCAAAATCTCTGATAGAGGAATCTTCTCCTATCTCCAATGATGATGTAGTAACATTACTCTATCTTCAATGATCTTACTGCTCAAAATCTCTGATAGAGGAATGTTCTCCTATCTCAAATGCTGATGGAGTAACATTACTATATCCTCTGTGGATCTTATTGCTCAAAATCTCTGATAGAGGAATGTTCTCCTATCTCCAATGATGATGTAGTAACATTACTCTATCTTCAATGATCTTACTGCTCAAAATCTCTGATAGAGGAATGTTCTCCTCTCTCAAATGTTGATGTAGTAACATTACTCTATCTTCTATGGATCCTATGATAGAGGAATGTTCTCCTATCTCAAATGCCGATGGAGTAACATTACTCTATCTTCTATGGATCTTATTGTTCAAAATCTCGCCACGGTGGCCGAGAGGTTCGAGCGTTCACCCTGCATGCGGAAGGCCGGGGTTTGAATCCCAGCCTTAAGTCGTTAAAATAGGTAGTGACAGTTCCATCGCCAAACGCTCGGCATCAGCTGTGAATGTCACAGGTCCTCGGAGATTACCTTAAAAACGGATGTCCCGTGTCACAGTAGGTGTGGTACGCTAAAGAACCGGAATGTTCTCCCATCTCAAATGTTGATGTAGTAACATAGAGAGAAATGTTCTCCTATCTCAAATGTTGATGTAGTAACATTACTCTATCTTCTGTGGATCCTATGATTGAGGAATATTCTCCTATCTCAAATGTTGATGGAGTAACATTACTCTATCTTCTGTGGCACCTATGGTAGAGGAATGTTCTATTATCTCAAATGCTGATGTAGTAGCATTACTCTATCTTCTATGGATATCATTGCTCAAATCTCTGATAGAGGAATATTCTCCTATCTCCAATGTTGATGAAGTACCATTACTCTATCTTATATGGATCTTGTTGTACAGAAAAGTCTTAACAACTGATTGTTAGGAAACTTTCAGAATTAAAAACTCTCAGATTGTCTTTGTAAAGCACATGCTAACTGTGTATGTACTGCACTGTCTTAACAGTTGCTTGTTAAGGGGCATCCTAAACACTATTGTATTCACAACTGTTTGGTAAGAAAATCATTTTGATAAGGGAACTGTATCTTCTCTCAATGATCATGATATAAAGAATTTCTATGAACATACACACACACACACACACACACACACACATACGTGTAACGCGTGTCAAATGAACACCTTAACTTCCCACCTGCAACTGAACACTTCTACAGTTATTGGTATTTTAGTACGAAAATTTACTATTTGGTACTAAAAACAACATAGAAGACATTGCTGCGGTCGAAATTTGTGAAATATCGTTTTATTCACTCCTTGAATTTTTGCTTATCAAGTGAACACTTTCCTTTACACACAGGCAATTGAACACTTTCCTTTACACACGGTCAATTGAACACTCTGATACACACGTGTAATTGAACACTCTGACTCACATGGCCAATTAAATACTCTGATACACGCAGCCAGCTAAACACTCTGATACACACGGGCAATCAAACACTCTGAAACATCCAAACAATCATTCTCACCACGCTAAATAAATAAGGCCAAATCTCTAAAGCTTACAAAAAAGCGTGAAACGATGACATAAATCGAAATTGGGATGGGATAGACAGGGAATCCACACATTTCGTTGAAATTATCGCCGCAAGAAAATAAAAAATAAAGGGGGGGGTTAGTATTCATTGGATGATTGATTATATATTTTACGTCCCGTCGAGAATATTGTATTCATATTGAGACGTAACCAGCTTTAAGCGGAGTACCACGAATTTAGACCTATCCAATGTATCCATAGGGTTCAGGGTCGTAGCAGTGAGGGTTCTTTGAAATATCGTGCCAACACCTACTACATGTACGACAAGGGATATACGTTTATAAGGTCACATCCAAAAGATCCGTGATTCTCACTTCTAAATGTCGAGCGTTTGGCGAAGGAGCAATTAACACTACCAATTTTAACGTCTTAGGTTTGACGCATGAACGATGCTTGAACTCACGACCTCCCGGTTACGAAGCGAACTCTCTACCAATGAGCTACCGCGACCGGTCGGGGGGAGGGGTAGTAGTGTCCATAATGATGACTTTTATTGTAATAATAACTTATGATAATCATCATTATTATATATATATATATATATATATATATATATATATATATATATACATATATATATATATATATATATATATATACTTCTATGATTATAAACTCCCTCGTTTGCCAATGCATGCTGTACGGGACAGACTCTGTAGTAATTCGACCAAAAAGTATGATAAATAAAATCAAAATTCTGTAATACAGTGCCTAAAGGATCTAAAACAAGTATTCATAATTATATACATTTTTTGTATCACTTTAAGTTTTTTGTTGACTTTTGACATGAATAAAAATTAGATATCTTTGTAAAGAAATGTTACGCGATATCTTAAATCCACTCTAAAAGGGAACATTTTCATGAACATTCTGTTTATATATGTAACTACATAGATGTGACCTTACAGAAAACTTTAATCAAACGTTGCAAAAACCATAAATTCTTTGAAAATCCGGTTTATAACACCAGTTTATATAACATAACTTCAGAATCAGGATTTGTTCCCGGTTCCTTTATATACTGTTACAAAAATATCTACATGTTTATGATATGTACATGCACATTATGTCAATTTTGACTATCATCTCACCTTGAAATATGAGGACAAAATTGTAATAGAGAACCCCCAAAAATCACGATTTTGCTTCATCTTAGATATTTTTGTTTAGAGATTTTGTGCCTTTGGCACTCATTACGCCCTTCCCTAAACGTGTTACGTGTTGGACCCCCCCCCCCCCATTAACCACGTCTGAAACACACCGACAATTGAACCTGGTACATTGCGCATAAATTGAACTATTATAACGAAAGGTAAAATTCAAGTTACATATTTGTAAGTTTTATTGATGAACTTAGTTCAGTCTCGAAAGGCAAGTAGAGATTTAAAACATTCCCTGAACATTGGCAATTCGCGCCTTCGAATGAGAAATAATCTCCCTCATAAAAGTGATTTGGACCCCCACTCCTTTCCCTGCCGATCTGGGGACAGAGATGACCAATTGCAAATTCAAGGGAATATATTACCTTCTGTTTTTTTTCAAAAACTGGACGTGTCGTCTCATGACCTTTATAATACAAATTCACCAGGTTGATTTTTAAAATCTTATTAATGTTTTACATACGCTCAAATTGAAGTCCAATAATATACGCGCATCAAATCAATTATCGCTCTCATTAATTCAATTGATGCGCACATCCATGTGGTGGAAATATTGCTCGCAAAAATTAATTTAGAGCTCTGTATGAATGACTTGATTATCTCTTTTAATTCAATGGAGGATCTTTTTAATTATATATACAAGGCTATTTCATAAGCAATTAATGCGCGCATCATTTTTTTTTTTAAAAGAGCAACAATTCAATTAAAGAAATCATTCAATTGTGGATATCTTGAATTGAAGATTATATCTCAATTAGATAATCTCTCTAAAATAATTATTCCACCCATCAATTTAATTAATGATATCATTAATTCAATAGAAGAGAGCAATAATTCAATTATTGTGCACATTAAGTGATGTTAGCATTAATGAATTATTGCTCTCTTCAATTGAATTGTAGCAATGCATTAATTCTATTGTTGGTATCATTAAATTATAATTCATTTGAGGAGAGCAACAATTAAATTATTGCGTGCATCAATTCAGCAGAATAAATAATGATATCAATAATTCAATTCATGCTCGCAATATATATATAATGCAGAATTGAAGATATTAATTATTTGAAGAGATCTTTGATTGCGTGCATGAAATGAATTGATAATATCTTCAAATAATTAAAGATATCTTCAAATATTTGAGTTTGTTAATTTGGCGCTCCATAGATCTAAAACTATTCCTAGTGGATTCTGGTGCTTTCTGACTCGAGACATCATAACAGCTCTTGCCACAAATGAATCTCACCATACAAGTGATAAAAACACACTTGAATATGTTGCAGAAAAATAAAGATCAGGTGGATCGCATATACCTATAGCCACCTCTCTTTTAATTTCTTCATAGGATTCATATACTTAAAGGGATTTTTCTCCTTGAAAAGGTGATATTTAAAAATATGTCACTTTTTAAGGAATTTTATAATCCCCCAATAGTATGTACCGGGGTAATTTCTAAACTGTTTGGTGAAAATGTTGACAATTAAGAATCAGTCACTGGTTATCCATGTGGAATTTAGCTATCTCATATGAATAAACTCTTGATTATTTTACTACAATGTACCATATTAACCAATTTCGGAAATAATTCCTTATTTGTCTTAAATTTTGATTTGATATAAAGAGCAAACTGAAATGATAAACCAAAGTTCACATTGAACACCAGTGAGGCAATTGTATACAAATATCAAATTCATATATTACAGAATTCATTAAGATATTTGAATTATTCTAATCTTTTAATGTTCCATGGTAGCAATGAAAACAGCAGGTCTTTTATTTTCAGTCATATTTTTATTACATTACAGGAGATGTTATATGTACAATTAGCATATATATATATACATTATATATGTAATTGCATGTGCCAAAAAAATGTATACATACATGAGTAATTCAACCACAGACATATCAATAAATTTGCATTTAATACATTGAATGTAGTCCTTTGATTAAATAATCAACACAGATGGATCCATATGATAATACATGTATTTGTAAAAGAAGAAAAAAGAGTTCCATTTCTCATACAAACGATATCTGTACAAATATCAAAATCAACAAGAGGCCCAGGGGCCACATCGCTCACCTGAGTCACCTTGGCCCTGCTGTTTTGATTTTTAAATGCTATTTTATCAATCTTTATTCTCATGAATGATGTGACCCAAACCTACCTCTAAAGAACACAACATTAGTAAAATGAAATCATATAACACAAAGATATGACAAGCATGATATTGCTGTTCTGGATAAGACCAAGGTATGAAGTCATAGGTCTTGGAATGATATGAAAGACCTTGCCATAAGTAATCTATATACAATACATGAAAGCCCTATCTAAAATAGTCCTGGATATACTTAATAAGTTATACTTTCTTAAAAGTAGGTCAAACTCAGAGTTCAGGGTCACAAGGTCAAAGAACATAATATGATTGATTGTTTTAGCTGTTTTCCGCCACACTCAACAATTTTTCAGTTATCTGGTGGTGCCCAGTTTTTATTGGTGAAAGAGAGAACCCAGATACAATGTACCTGGGAAGAGACCACTGACCTTCCGAGAGTAAGCTGGGAAACTTTCTCACTTACCGGTGCAAACAGGATTCGAACCCACGCCAACCACTAAAGAGACATTATTTGTCGAAATGTGCATCTGGTACCGTATAAGTTTTACCTTAAACACAATGTAGTTCAGGACACACTGAATAGGTCAGATTTGTTTTGCCATAAAAATTGTATATACAAGATATGAAAGCTCTAGCTTAAATAGTTCAAGAGATATCTTTAAAGATTTTTCCTTTAAATATATCAGCATATAAAACTTTGATCCCCTATTGTTACCACACCATACCTCCTGGGAAATGATTTTAACAAACTTGAATATGCACTATGTCAGGAAGGTTTAATGTAAATTTGTGTGCTTCATACTAAATTTGAAAAGAATTCTGTTATTCGAATCGTAGATTGATCGCTGTTCGTTATCTTCACCTTTCAGTTATAGAATTTAGTTAAAAATATTCATTTGTTAACATCGACGGACTACAACGGACGCAGACCAATAGCAATATGTCATCTGAGTTTACTCAAGTGACCTAAAATTGTATAATTTTTCTAAAGCTTTTGAAAATTGATAATGCTATTAAAGCCTAGTCTGATCCCTTACACTCCATTTCAATAGTTAAGCGTAAAAACAGACTAGAGTGGATGGGGACCAAACTTAAGAAAGCTGTGAGATTAGTTCAATATTCAAACCTACAGTTTTTGAATAATAAGTATTTAACCCAACTGGGATGATTTCATCCAAAATATTTCACTAAAAATATTTGTAGGGATATTAGTTCACACAGACATTATGTTTCAAAATGAGTACGAGTATGGAAATGAACTGGGGTTCAAATTGACTGGCTACGTATACCTAACATGGCTACATCAACAAAGAAAATCACTTGAAGCTGTGAGTGTTTAGGTTATATGTGGGTTTAAGGAATATTTGAAAGTATGCTTGGAAACAAGTATAGTGGGAAAATATGTTAGGAATTATTTAATATTAAATTCATGAGACAGCGATGCAGGAATGCAGTGATAGAGGGACTTAACCATGCACTTTTTTTCTGTGCCGTAAATTGAAGATTTTTAATAAGGGGTTCATCTGAAGCTCTAGCGCTCTGACTTGCCCCAATATCTTCTCAAAGAGCTACGATTTTGGGTTTAGTGCTGCATCTAGTTTTTTAGGAGAAGATTTTAAAAGATTTTCCTTGTATATATTTCACATATAAAACTTAGATCCCCTATTGCGACCCCACTCTACCCCTGTGAGCCATGACCTTTAACAAACTTGAATCTGTACTATATATGAATATAAAACTTTGATCCTCGATTGTGACCTCACCCTACCCCCGGATACCATGATTTGCACAAAACAGGAACCTTTTATGTGAATTCAACTTTCCTGGTCCAGTGGTTCTTGAAAAGGTTTTTTAAATGACCCCACCCTATTTTTGCATACCCTTTATCTATTGATGATGCATACCAAGTTTGATTGAAACTGGCCCAGTGGTTCACTCTGGAGAAGAAAATGAAAATGTGAAAAATTTACAGAGAGACAGACGACAGGCAAAGGTGATCAGAAAAGCTCATTTGAGCCTTTGGCTCAGGTGAGCTAAAAAAGTACATAAACATGCTCAATGTTAAACCTGTTTGTTGTATTGCTTAACAGCTCCATTGCCAGCATCTACCCTTACTGAGCTTACAGTGTCAGACCTTGATATCATCATCATCACTCATTTTGACTATCCAGGCCAAATTAATATTTTTGCAAGGGTGAGGCCTGGATGTCCTGTCGAGGTTGAAGTTTGTACTTCCACACTTGGCGACCCAGTGGATTGATCCTATCCAATCCTCTAAACTCTAGGTCTCGTTTTAGGATCTCATCCCATGTCAGCTTTGGTCTACCTGTGAAGTTTTTTTCTGTTGATCATGATGCATAACATTCTGACAAATCTGCAAAAATATTTAGAGAAGTGATTAGTAAAAGGTCTTCGTAAAAGGTAGCAAGAAATGTACAATTAGATAAAAATCATAATTTCTATTTCTACAAAGTAAGTGTTTATCAAATGATCAGCTGTAAATATTAATTCACATATCAATTATCATTTTTAAAGATTCAAAGTGATACAGATATCATAAACATTTTATGACAAATATATCATAACTTCAGATTGTTTTTATGAAAAACAAATGTATCCCCAGCTCCCCAAATTGGAAGTGCTCCAAATGAAACCTCCAACCCCTTAATGTACTGCATGGTATGGAAGATAAAGCATGAGCAGGAACATAGACATTATGAACTCCAATAATTAAGCCACATAGGAGAAGGGTTCACAAACTATTTTACACCCTCCACCCCTACAATCCACTATATTAGGGACAACATTTGGATCTTTGATCTGTCCCTGCAATATGCACATCGCAAATGGCATTGAAGTATTCTACAAAATTTCAAGTCTATCGGATAAGCCGTATAGGAGAAGTATTCACGAGCTATTTTAACATTCTCCACACCTCTCAGATCTACTATTAACTTTTAGAAAAATAATTGGACCCTCCTGTCCCGACAATATGCACATCTACAAATGTCAATGAAGCATTGTACAAAGTTTCAAATCTATCCATTAAGCCATATAGGAGGAGAAGTGTTGACAAGGTATTTTACATCCTCCACCCCTCTTAGATCTACTATTAACTTTTAGGAAAATAATTGGATCCTTCCGTCCCACCAATATACACATCTACAAATGGCAATGAAGCATTGTACAAAGTTTCAAGTCTATCCGATAAGCCATATAGGAGAAGTGTTCACAAGATTTTGTGGCAGACGGACAGAAAGTACAAAAAACAATATATCTCCCCTGAAAGAGGGGAGACATAATTACAGTACTGCAGCAATATTTTCATTGTATTTCAGTTGGAGGCTGTCAAAATACAAATTATCAATATACTCTTAAGGTGCAAATCAAAACTTGTATATATATACCTTTTTTCAATACATTTTAATGAGTTTTATTTCATCTCTAGTGGACTCTCTTTAGGACTGGCTCATTTTGCTGGGAATATGGGCATCTAGCTATCCTGGTGCCATGCTCTTTTTAATGAATATTGTATTTTCTAGGTTATGTCAAAGCCACTTTTTCTCTTTGATGCAAAATTATGTTTGACTGAAATTAAAGTGAAGGTTATTTAACAAGAAATCTAGTAGACACATTCAAGCAATACCTCTTCCCTACCACTACTAACTATATATTTATTCAACATATGTTCAAATTCAATGGAACCACTGGACTTCATATACTATTTTGTCAAAATGCACAGTATTAATGAAGAGGGTGTTACAACTTACATATACCAGACGTATCATCAATGTTCTACCTAATATATTAATATCTGCTCTAGAACCTGATTTTCATGCACCCATGTTATGATGGACTGTATTATGGTATTTATCAAGCTCTTTCATCTGTTTGTTAGCTTTTTTAAAAATTCAAAATCTTAGTTTATCAATCCTTATACCCACTCAGGTGATCTAATCAGTAATTAAAAAAACTGATTAATCTTTTTGAACATCATATCTAGCAAAGATACTTACGTACATATGTAACTTTAAAATGATACTTATGCCTTGTTCAAACAGCGGTTTTAATGCATATTTTGAATTAAAATTTTCAAACTTTAATGCGCATCAAATATACTTCGTAGAATAGATATAGGCCCCTGCATAATGATAAATTTGGGTCACATGCATCATACCCCTGGTTAGCTATAGATTTATATTTATGCTAATTTTGATTGAAAAACTAATTTTAAAAAACTTAATTGATCGCTAAAAATAGTGAACATTAAGTCATTAGAAAATGCCAGATGTAGATCTGTGCTCTGCAGAGACATACTGGGTCATATATGCATAAAGAAGAAAAAAACTATAAAACAATTCTCTTTGATCCACTGTAAATTGTAGGAAAATATTCGATCCCTGGGTCAAAAGAACGTGAGCAACATTAAATGATAATGAAGTATTGTACACAATGGCCTTCATTTTTGCAGTTACTGCCATTACACCGGAAGTAGGGGGCGTGCTTACTGATGGGGTCCCCCCAATTGTGGCCCCATCCTACCCCCGGGGGCCATGATTTGAACAAACTTGAATCTGCACTATGTCAGAAAGTTTTCATGTAAAAATCAGTTTTTCTGGCTCAGTGGTTCTTGAGAAGAAGATGTTTAAAGATTTTTCATATATATTTGTATGTAAAACTTTGATCCCCTATTGTGGCCCCATCCAACCCCCGGGGCCCATGATTTGAACAAACTTGAATCTGCATTATGTCAGGAAGCTTTCATGTAAATATCAGGCCATCATTAAAAATATTTTTGTTTGATGTACTCCGACTCACATTTTTCAAGGTGGGTCGGTAGGTAGGGTTTTTTTTTTGGTTTTTTTTTTAAAGTCATGAAAATTTGTAATATTTTCTTTTAGAATAAGGAGAATTTTCTATTTTTCGAGGGACCCCCCCCCCCCCCCCCCCCCCCCATCAAAAAAGTTTTATATTGCTGGAAAAAATGGTCGGGTAGGAGCAAATTTGATTGGTCGGTCAGAGTACATCAAACAAATCAATTTTTATTTTTGGCCTCAGCTTTTCTGGCTTAGTGGTTCTTGAGAAGAAGATTTTTAAAGTTTTTCCCTATATATTTGTATGTAAAACTTTGATCCCCCCTTGTGGCCCCATCCTACCCCCGGGGGCCATGATTAGAACAAACTTGAATCTGCAATATGTCAGGAAGCTTTCAGGTAAATTTCAGCTCTTCTGGCCCAGTGGTTCTTGAGAAGAAGATTTTTAAATGACCCCACCCTATTTTTGTGATTATCTCCCCTTTGAAAGGGACATGGCCCTTCATTTGAACAAACTTGAAAGCCCTTCACCCAAGGATGCTTTTGGCCAAGTTTGATTGAAATTGGCCCAGTGGTTCTGGAGAAGAAGTCGAAAATGTGAAAAGTTTACAGACGGACAGACAGACAGACGGACAGACGACAGACAAAATGTGATCAGAAAAGCTCACTTGAAACTTTGGTTCAGGTGAGCTAAAAATCAATTAAAATATGCAAATTCATTTTTGGGTTGAATGGATTAATTGTTACACAAATTTACTACATGTATATGTATCTATAGTTTACAAATCATTACATTTTGCTAAATGATATAATTATTCTACATATAAATATCATCTAAGATTTTAATTATACAAAATAAGATCATATAAAATCTGTAAATAAATTATGGATCAACAAAATTGTTAAATACTAAGATCTGCTTTCATATTTACTGTACTTAAGGCCACATAGAATTTCATATTTACAGATCCACGCCCACCCCTCTCAAAATTATCCACCCCATTGTTTTTTATTCTACCTTTTTTTTTTTAAAAAGAAGTTGAGAACAAATATTTGGCTTGTATATCAAACATTTAGAGCATTTCAATGACTGACCCTAACATTTTGGCATGTTGTGGTTATATTTGACATGTTTCTATTATAAGGGTACCCAAAGATGTGGTAGTTGTGAAGGACTGTTGCAGTGTGATATGCATTTGGTCAAGTGACTGCACATGTATGCCTTGTTAAAATTGATTAATAGAGATGCTATTGAATGTGAAAGTATGCGATACCATGCCATTTCCCAATTCTGTGTTTGGAACTTTTATTATTGAGTGTGCGTGTCTTAGACTAGAAGAAGATGATGGCAAACTGAATTGAATAATGTTAAGCAAAAGAACTACAGTACAGTGACTGTTGCTTTGTGGTACAATGATGGTAATTATGACTCATTAATTAGCGGATACGGCAATGGCATATCCTGATCCTGCATAAACTGCATATTCAAACAAGAGGCCCATGGGCCACATCGCTCACCTGATTCACCTTGGCCCATATTTAAAGATTTGTTCTACATATTCGCTTCTAAAACTTTGATCCCTATTTAAGTATTGTGGCCCAACCTACTCACGGGGCCATGATTTCTCCTACCTAAAATCTAACTCCAAAAAACCCCACACAAACATAGCTTGTAAAGGGGATAGGAGGACATGCCTAGTGTTTAATAATTCAATGTGTACAGGCATTAGAAAAATGTGTATATGCAAAAACATACTTTAAATTGTATGCAAAATGATACCCATGTCTAGTCCTATTATAACATTGGAAGGAAAATTTGATCTGGCCACCATTGCTACACGACATTTTAAGTTACGAAAAATAAAAAATTTACATATGAACACCTAGGATGTGTCAAGCTGAGTGAGCAAGTTTGTGCAGAACGAACAAAAATTACACCAAACACAGCGACACCTTTTCGAAATTTTATTTTTACAAACTTGAATCTGCACTTCAGAGCTGTATGTCAGGAAACTTTCATGTAAATTATGTAAACTGCTCTGGCCTAATGGTTCTTGAGAAGAAGATTTTTATGGCCCTATTCTACCCCAGGGGGTCATGATTTTAACAAACCTGAATCTACACTATGTCAGGAAGTTGTTATGTAAATTTGTACTTTCCTAGCCCAGTGTTTCTTGAGAAGATGATTTTTAAAGATTTTCCCTTTATATTTGTATGTAAAATATTTAATCCTCTATTGTGGCCCCATCCTACCTACAGGGGTCATGATTTGAACAAACTTCAATCTACACTATGTCAGGAAGCTTTCATGTAAATTTCAGCTCTTCTGGCCCAGTGGTTCTTTAGGAGAAAATTTTTAAATGACCCAACCCTATTTTTGCAATTTTGTAATTATATCTTCCCTTTGAAAGGGGGGTGTGGCCCTTTATTTGAACAAACTTGGAAGCCCTTCACAAAGGATGCTTTTTGTCAAGTTTGGTTGAAATTGGCCCAGTGGTTCTTGAGAAGAAGTCAGAAATGTGAAAGTTTACAGACAGACGGACAACAGGGGATTGGAAAAGCTCATTTAAACTTTCAGCTCAGGTGAGCTAAAAATTACTATTATTCAAAAAAACGCAAAAGAATGTTCAACTTCAGTGTTACATGAAAATGTACTTCAAAATCACTTAAAAACAATTATAATATTGCTGTATGAAAATTTTCTGTCCAAAGAAAACAATGTAAAAAAAATATGAATTAATCTACACTCTACAGCAACATGCGAGTATAATGAACGGGAAATATATATTCTGAAAAATAAAAAATACACCACCTGCCCCATTTTTTTCCAAGCAAGGATGGAAATCTAAAAAATAATTTTATGGCTATGTGGCCTAAAATATTTTGTATACTTACTAATTTCAAAACTCGAAAAGGAAATGTTATCCATGTGAAGCACTCTGTTCATCCTCTGAGGAAGACATTGAATCCTTTGATTTGCAGTTTGTGTCATGACTACACCATGATATCTTCTAATCTCGTCATACTATCAGAAAGTAGTTTTGGCAGTTGGCAAGTGTATCAATGGTGTTACTTCTTCATGATCAGATCTTCTATACTGTGTCATATTCAGCATAAAGTAACAAGGGCTATCATCTAGTTCTGAGGTACTGAGGAAGGGCTGTTTTTCTCAACACAGCCTTTCTTCTGGTATTCTTAGGGATACTTTATTCATCTTTTAATTACATTTCCTTCTTGGAGATTAAAAGTTGAAGACCACTGAAAGAAAAAGAAGTGATTTAATGAGTTCCATGTACAACTGTAGTTTATCGAATGTGCTGACCAGAATATTATCTAACTGTAGCCCCCCTCCCCGATCAAGCATGCAATGTCATACATGTATCTGAAATCAATACTTATAAAAATTAATTAAAATTAAAATGTTCAAATCTACACTCTTGTTACACATCTCCTATATTTTTTACTTATCATAACTTTGAATTTTTAATAAGTGTGTCCTTTTGTCCACAAACTTTAACAACCCCTCATAAACAATTTACAAATATGATATCAGAAATAATAATCTAAAAACATTATCATGTTGGTCATAGATGCCATCAACACTAAGAGTATAACAAATAACAAAAGCTCTCCTGACATTGTCCCATTCTGAAAGAAATGATGTGCTTATATCCCCAAAGGCAGGGGGTTACCCAGAATTGTGTCTAGAGAGAGGAATAATATTTATGGAATTAACCAAAAAATTAGTTATAAATTTTTTAAATTTTTAGCTATGAATTCATGTTAAAAAATTGGTAGCTCAGTGGTAACAGAGCATTTGCTTCATGATGAAGAAATCATGGTTTCGAGCCATGCTAATGTACTTTATTTAGGGTGTAAATGTAGGTAGTGAGGTGAATGCTCCATCGTCATATTTAGCATTCAAAAGAGAAAGTTGCTGGTCTTTCAGATGAGACCTTTAAACACCACATGCATGCGTCTAAATGTGTCGCACTTCATATTACTGAAATATTCTCTACAGGTATTATACTAAAATCAAACAAACACATATAATCATATACATGTTAAAAATCTTAATTTTAGAAATTTCTTCTTCTGACAAAATGATGTGCAAGCATATAAATGGAAGCTATGCCACTATATGTCATGACACTGTACAGCTTGATCAGTTTATACATCACATAAACAATCACAGATGTAAACAATCAAGAAAAACTCAGTACACAACATCATCCCTTAATTTTGTATTGTAGCTGAAGATCATTCTTCCAAGATCGAAATGCAGCTTGGAAATGATGAGCGAGGGTTGAATTATTCTTAAAAAGTAGATTGAATGCAAAAGGTAACTGCCAAAGTTACCAGGAGACAATAATCCATACATCGTTCGAATTTCCTCCACTGCCACCTAAAGTGCACGTGTAAACCACGCGTGTGACACCACAGCCCGACAGGCTACATTGTAAACAAGTAAAACGCATTCAGAGTAATAGTTCTACATATCATATTCTCTTTGGTTTATAGTCTTAGTAGTTACATACCTATGCGGTACGCCTGTACCATGTACGTACTGCAAGCAGTGCGGCGTAATGTACATTTGCTTCCTCAGGGATTTCAACCCGGACAAAGTGGAACATGCCAATCCGAATACATATACATCTTTCTTTTTTATTTTTGGATTTTTATTTATTTATCTATTTATTATTTATGTCATGGCGTTGGAAAAAACTTCAAAGTAGGGAGACAGATGTAAAGGGGTATACGTTCCAATCATCCAAAAAATGTGCCGTGTGGGGGTGGGGTAGGGGAGTTGATTCCTAAGGACCTGGCGCAAATCTTTTTGTGAAATTCTATCCAAAATCAATATGAATTCTTAGTATACAGAGTACATTAACTGCAAAGATTATATTTCAAAAAGAACCAAACAGTTCACGCAGATTTATCACTTAAATTATCATCGAAATTTTCAGTAACTCGGGTACTCTGTCGCTTGTACATAACACGGTCGGTATGAAACACCATTTAATCAGTCTATGTAATAAAAAACCCATTGATAATATGCAAAAAAATTCTTTCAACCGTGTTTACTTACCTCAGATGGGCCAACTTCTTTCCCTGGAAAACTCCATTATGATGATATCACAAATGACGTCATTTAAAACAGAACATGCGCACTTCGAAAGTGTGTACGCCATGCTCGCAAGGAAAAAAGATGGACGAGTGCTAAATCTTTACACACTTGTTACACACATCTCATAAATCCTGTTAAGTAAACACTTCAGGATTTTGATGGTAGATGACCTATTTAATGATTTTATTCTGATTTTTATAAAAATCCAACTGAACACCACCATATCCGTGTTCCTTTGGCCGACCCCGTGTTGATTTACACGTGTGCCTTCTTATTCACTGGTTCAATTGACAGGGCTTACAAACACACACACACACACACACACACACACACACACGTGTAACGCGTGTCAAATGAACACCTTAACTTCCCACCTGCAACTGAACACTTCTACAGTTATTGGTATTTTAGTACGAAAATTTACTATTTGGTACTAAAAACAACATAGAAGACATTGCTGCGGTCGAAATTTGTGAAATATCGTTTTATTCACTCCTTGAAGTTTTGCTTATCAAGTGAACACTTTCCTTTACACACGGTCAATTGAACACTTTCCTTTACACACGGGCAATTGAACACTTTCCTTTACACACAGGCAATTGAACACTTTCCTTTACACACGGGCAATTGAACACTTTCCTTTACACACGGGCAATTGGACACTTTCCTTTACACACAGGCAATTGAACACTTTCCTTTACACACAGGCAATTGAACACTTTCCTTTACACACGGTCAATTGAACACTTTCCTTTACACACAGGCAATTGAACACTCTGACACACACGGGCAAATGAACACTCTGACACACACGTGTAATTGAACACTCTGACGCACATGGCCAATTAAATACTCTGATACACGCAGCCAGTTAAACACTCTGATACACACGGGCAATCAAACACTCTGAAACATCCAAACAATCATTCTCACCACGCTAAATAAATAAGGCCAAATCTCTAAAGCTTACAAAACAGTGTGAAACGATGATATAAATCGAAATTGGGATGGGATAGACAGGGAATCCACACATTTCGTTGAAATTATCGCCGCAAGAAAATAAAAAGGGGGGGGGGGTATTATTGATTGGATGATTGATTATATATTTTACGTCCCGTCGAGAATATTGTATTCATATTGAGACGTAACCAGCTTTAAGCGGAGTACCACGAAATTAGACCTATCCAATGTATCCATAGGGTTCAGGGTCGTAGCAGTGAGGGTTCTTTGAAATATCGTGCCAACACCTACTACATGTACGACAAGGGATATACGTTTATAAGGTCACATCCAAAAGATCCGTGATCCTCACTTCTAAATGTCGAGCGTTTGGCGAAAGAGCAATTAACACTACCAATTTTAACGTCTTAGATTTGACGCATGAACGATGCTTGAACTCACGACCTCTCGGTTACGAAGCGCTACCGCGACCGGTCGGGGGGAGGGGTAGTAGTGTCCATAATGATGACTTTTAATGTAATAATAACTTATGATAATCATCATTATTATATATATATATATATATATATATATATATATATATATATATATATATATACTTCTATGATTATAGACTCCCTCGTTTGCCAATGCATGCTGTACGGGACAGACTCTGTAGTAATTCGACCAAAAAGTATGATAAATAAAATCAAAATTCTGCAATACAGTGCCTAAAAGATCTAAAACAAGTATTCATAGTTATGTACATTGTTTGTATCACTTTAAGTTTTTTGTTGACTTTTGACATGAATAAAAATTAGATATCTTTGTAAAGAAATGTTACGCGATATCTTAATTCCACTCTAAAAGGGAACATTTTCATGAACATTCTGTTTATATATGTAACTACATAGATGTGACCTTACAGAAAAGTTTAATCAAACGTTGCAAAAACCATAAATTCTTTGAAAATCCGGTTTATAACACCAGTTTATATAACATAACTTCAGAATCAGGATTTGTTCCCGGTTCCTTTATATACTGTTACAAAAATATCTACATGTTTATGATATGTACATGCACATTATGTCAATTTTGACTATCATCTCACCTTGAAATATGAGGACAAAATTGTAATAGAGAACCCCCAAAAATCACGATTTTGCTTCATCTTAGATATTTTTGTTTAGAGATTTCGTGCCTTTGGCACTCATTACGCCCTTCCCTAAACGTGTTACGTGTTGGACCCCCCCCCCACCCCCACCCCTCATTAACCACGTCTGAAACACACCGACAATTGAACCTGGTACATTGCGCATAAATTGAACTATTATAACGAAAGGTAAAATTCAAGTTACATATTTGTAAGTTTTATTGATGAACTTAGTCCAGTCTCGAAAGGCAAGTAGAGATTTAAAACATTCCCTGAATATCGGCAATTCGCGCCTTCGAATGAGAAATAATCTCCCTCATAAAAGTGATTTGGACCCCCACTCCTTTCCCTGCCGATCTGAGGACAGAGATGACCAATTGCAAATTCAAGGGAATATATTACCTTCTGTTTTTTTTCAAAAACTGGACGTGTCCTCTCATGACCTTTATAATACAAATTCACCAGGTTGATTTTTAAAATCTTGTTAATGTTTTACATAAGCTCAAATTAAAGTCCAATAATATACGCGCATCAAATTAATTATCACTCTCATTAATTCAATTGATGCGCACATCCATGTGGTGGAAATATTGCTCGCAAAAATTAATTTAGAGCTCTGTATGAATGACTTGATTATCTCTTTTAATTCAATGGAGGATCTTTTTAATTATATATACAAGGCTATTTCATAAGCAATTAATGCGCGCATCATTTTTTTTTAAAAGAGCAACAATTCAATTAAAGAAATCATTCAATTGTGGATATCTTGAATTGAAGATTATATCTCAATTAGATATTCTCTCTAAAATAATTATTCCACGCATCAATTTAATTAATGATATCATTAATTCAATAGAAGAGAGCAATAATTCAATTATTGTGCACATTAAGTGATGTTAGCATTAATGAATTATTGCTCTCTTCAATTGAATTGTAGCATGCATTAATTCTATTGTTGGTATCATTAAATTATAATTCATTTGAGGAGAGCAACAATTAAATTATTGCGTTCATCAATTCAGCAGAATAAATAATGTTATCAATAATTCAATTCATGCTCGCAATATATATATATAATGCAGAATTGAAGATATTAATTATTTGAAGAGATCTTTGATTGCAATGTTGGTGCATGAAATGAATTGATAATATCTTCAAATAATTAAAGATATCTTCAAATATTTGAGTTTGTTATTTGGCGCTCCATAGATCTAAAACTATTCCTAGTGGATTCTGGTGCTTTCTGACTCAGACATCATAACAGCTCTTGCCACAAATGAATCTCACCATACAAGTGATAAAAACACACTTGAACATGTTGCAGAAAAATAAAGATCAGGTGGGTCGCATATACCTATAACCACTTCTCTTTTAATTTCTTCATAGGATTCATATACTTAAAGGGATTTTTCTCCTTGAAAAGGTGATATTTAAAAATATGTCACTTTTCAAGGAATTTTATAATCCCCCAATAGTATGTACCGGGGTAATTTCTAAACTGTTTGGTGAAAATGTTGACAATTAAGAATCAGTCACTTGTTATCCATGTGGAATTTAGCTATCTCATATGAATAAACTTTTGATTATTTTACTACAATGTACCATATTAACCAATTTCGGAAATAATTCCTTATTTGTCTTAAATTTTGATTTGATATAAAGAGCAAACTGAAATGATAAACCAAAGTTCACATTGAACACCAGTGAGGCAATTGTATACAAATATCAAATTCATATATTACAGAATTCATTAAGATATTTGAATTATTCTAATCTTTTAATGTTCCATGGTAGCAATGAAAACAGCAGGTCTTTTATTCTCAGTCATATATTTTATTATATTACAGGAGATGTTATATGTACAATTAGTATATATATATATATATATACATTATATATGTAATTGCATGTGCCAAAAAAATGTATACATACATGAGTAATTCAACCACAGACATATCAATAAATTTGCATTTAATACATTGAATGTAGTCCTTTGATTAAATAATCAACACAGATGGATCCATATGATAATACATGTGTTTGTAAAAGAAGAAAAAAAGAGTTCCATTTCTCATACAAATGATATCTGTACAAATATCAAAATCAACAAGAGGCCCAGGGGCCACATCGCTCACCTGAGTCACCTTGGCCCTGCTGTTTTGATTTTTAAATGCTATTTTATCAATCTTTATTCTCATGAATAACGTGACCCAAACCTACCTCTAAAGAACACAACATTACTAAAATGAAATCATATAACACAAAGATATGACAAGCATGACATTGCTGTTCTGGATAAGACCAAGGTATGAAGTCATAGGTCTTGGTATGATATGAAAGACTTTGCCATAAGTAATATATATACAATACATGAAAGCCCTATCTAAAATAGTCCTGGATATACTTAATAAGTTATACTTTCTTAAAAGTAGGTCAAACTCAGAGTTCAGGGTCACAAGGTCAAAGAACATGATATGATTGATTGTTTTAGCTGTTTTCCGCCACACTCAACAATTTTTCAGTTATTTGGTGGTGCCCAGTTTTTATTGGTGGAAGAGAAAACCCAGATACAATGTACCTGGGAAGAGAACACTGACCTTCCGAGAGTAAACTGGGAAACTTTCTCTCTTACCGGTGCAAGCAGGATTCGAATCCACGCCAACCACTGAAGAGACATTATTTGTCGAAATGCGCATCTGGTGCATCAAAATTGGTACCGTATAAGTTTTACCTTAAACACAATGTAGTTCAGGACACACTGAATAGGTCAGATTTGTTTTGCCATAAAAATTGTATATACAAGATATGAAAGTTCTACCTTAAATAGTTCAAGAGATATCTTTAAAGATTTTTCCTTTAAATATATCAGCATATAAAACTTTGGTCCCCTATTGTTACCACATCATACCTCCCGGGAAATGATTTTAACAAACTTGAATATGCACTATGTCAGGAAGGTTTAATGTATATTTGTGTGCTTCATACTAAATTTGAAAAGAATTCTGTTATTCGAATCGTAGATTGATCGCTGTTCGTTATCTTCACCTTTCAGTTATAGAATTTAGTTAAAAATATTCAATTGTTAACATCGACGGACTACAACGGACGCAGACCAATAGCAATATGTCATCTGAGTTTACTCAAGTGACCTAAATTGTATAATTTTTCTAAAGCTTTTGAAAATTGATAATGCTATTAAAGCCTAGTCTGATCCCTTACACTCCATTTCAATAGTTAAGCGTAAAAACAGACTGGAGTGGATGGGGACCAAACTTAAGAAAGCTGTGAGATTAGTTCAATATTCAAACCTACAGTTTTTGAATAATAAGTATTTAACCCAACTGGGATGATTTCATCCAAAATATTTCACTAAAAATATTTGTAGGGATATTAGTTCACACAGACATTATGTTTCAAAATGAGTACGAGTATGGAAATGAACTGGGGTTCAAATTGACTGGCTACGTATACCTAACATGGTTACATCAACAAAGAAAATCACTTGAAGCTGTGAGTTTTTAGGTTATATGTGGGTTTAAGAAATATTTGAAAGTATGCTTGGAAACAAGTATAGTGGGAAATTATGTTAGGAATTATTTAATATTAAATTCATGAGATAGCGATGCAGGAATGGTAGAGGGACTTAACCATGCACTTTTTTCTGTGCCATAAATTGAAGATTTTTAATAAGGGGCTCATCTGAAGCTCTAGCGCTCTGACTTGCCCCAATATCTTCTCAAAGAGCTACGATTTTGGGTTTAGTTCTGCATCTAGTTTTTTAGGAGAAGATTTTAAAAGATTTTCCTTGTATATATTTCACATATAAAACTTAGATCCCCTATTGTGACCCCACTCTACCCCTGTTAGCCATGACCTTTAACAAACTTGAATCTGTACTATATATGAATGTAAAACTTTGATCCTCGATTGTGATCTCACCCTACCCCCGGATACCATGATTTGCACAAAACAGGAACCTTTTATGTGAATTCAACTTTCCTGGTCCAGTGGTTCTTGAAAAGGTTTTTTAAATGACCCCACCCTATTTTGCATACCCTTTATCTATTGATGATGCATACCAAGTTTGATTGAAACTGGCCCAGTGGTTCACTCTGGAGAAGAAAATGAAAATGTGAAAAGTTTATAGAGAGACAGACGACAGGCAAAGGTGATCAGAAAGCTCATTTGAGCCTTTGGCTCAGGTGAGCTAAAAAAGTATATAAACATGTTCAATGTTAAACCTGTTTGTTGTATTGCTTAACAGCTCCTACCCTTACTGAGCTTACAGTGTCAGACCTTGCTATCATCATCATCACTCATTTTGACTATCCAGGCCAAATTAATATTTTTGCAAGGGTGAGGCCTGGCTGTCCTGTTGAGGTTGAAGTTTGTACTTCCACACTTGGCGACCCAGTGGATTGATCCTATCCAATCCTCTAAACTCTAGGTCTCGTTTTAGGATCTCATCCCATGTCAGTTTTGGTCTACCTGTGAAGTTCTTTTCTGTTGATCATGATGCATAACATTCTGACAAATCTGCAAAAATATTTAGAGAAGTGATTAGTAAAAGGTCTTCGTAAAAGGTAGCAAGAAATGTACAATTAGATAAAATCATAATTTCTATTTCTACAAAGTAAGTGTTTATCAAATGATCAGCTGTAAATATTAATTCACACATCATTTATCATTTTTAAAGATTCAAAGTGATACAGATATCATAAACAGTTTATGACAAATATATCATAACTTCAGATTGTTTATATGAAAAACAAATGTATCCCCAGCTCCCCAAATTGAAAGTGCTCCAAATGAAACCCCCAACCCCTTAATGTACTGCATGGTATTAAAGATAAAGCATGAGCAGGAACATAGACATTATGAACTCCAATAATTAAGCCACATAGGAGAAGGGTTCACAAACTATTTTACACCCTCCACCCCTACAATCCACTATATTAGGGACAACATTTGGATCTTTGATCTGTCCCTGCAATATGCACATCGCAAATGGCATTGAAGTATTCTACAAAATTTCAAGTCTATCGGATAAGCCGTATAGGAGAAGTATCCACAAGCTATTTTAACATCCTCCACACCTCTTAGATCTACTATTAACTTTTAGAAAAAATAATTGGACCCTCCTGTCCCGACAATATGCATATCTACCAATGGCAATGAAGCATTGTACAAAGTTTCAAATCTATCCAATAAGCCATATAGGAGGAGAAGTGTTGACAAGGTATTTTACATCCTCCACCCTTCTAAGATCTACTATTAACTTTTAGGAAAATAATTGGATCCTTCCGTCCCACCAATATACACATCTACAAATGGCAATGAAGCATTGTACAAAGTTTAAAGTCTATCCGATAAGCCATATAGGAGAAGTGTTCACAAGATTTTGCGGCAGACGGACAGAAAGTACAAAAACAATATGTCTCCCCTGAAAGAGGGGAGACATAATTACAGTACTGCAGCAATATTTTCACTGTATTTCAGTTGGAGGCTGTCAAAATACAAATTATCAATATACTCTTAAGGTGCAAATCAAAACTTGTATATATATACCTTTTCTCAATACATTTTAATGCGTTTTATTTCATCTCTAGTGGACTTTCTTTAGGACTGGCTCATTTTGCTGGGAATATGGGCATCTAGCTATCCTGGTGCCATGCTCTTTTTAATGAATATTGTATTTTCTAGGTTATGTCAAAGCCACTTTTTCTCTTTGATGCAAAATTATGTTTGACTGAAATTAAAGTGAAGGTTATTTAACAAGAAATCTAGTAGACATATTCAAGCAATACCTGTTCCCTACCACTACTAACTATATATTTATTCAACATATGTTCAAATTCAATGGAACCACTGGACTTCATATACTATTTTGTCAAAATGCACAGTATTAATGAAGAGGGTGTTACAACTTACATGTACCAGATAAGACGTATCATCAATGTTCTACCTAATATATTAATATCTGCTCTAGAACCTGATTTTTATGCACCCATGTTATGATGGACTGTATTATGGTATTTATCAAGCTCTTTCATCTGTCTGTTAGCTTTTTTAAAAATTCAAAATCTTAGTTTATCAATCCTTATACCCACTCAGGTGATCTAATCAGTAATTAAAAAAACTGATTAATCTTTTTGAACATCATATCTAGCAAAGATACTTACGTACATATGTAACTTTAAAATGACACTTATGCCTTGTTCAAACAGCAGTTTGAATGCATATTTTGAATTAAAATTTTCAAACTTTAATGCGCATCAAATATACTTCGTAGAATAGATAAAGGCTCCTGCATAATGACAAATTTGGGTCACATGCATCATACCCCTGATTAGCTATAGATTTATATTTATGCTAATTTTGACTGAAAAACTAATTTTAAAAAACTTATTTGATCGCTAAACATAGTGAACATTAAGTAATTAGAAAATACCAGATGTAGATCTGTGCTCTGCAGAGACATACTGGGTCATATATGCATAAAGAAGAAAAAAACTATAAAACAATTCTCTTTGATCCACTGTAAATTGTAGGAAAATATTCGATCCCTGGGTCAGAAGAACGTGAACAACATTAAATGATAATGAAGTATTGTACACAATGGCCTTCATTTTTGCAGTTACTGCCATTACACCGGAAGTAGGGGGCGTGCTTACTGATGGGGCCCCCAATTGTGGCCCCATCCTACCCCCGGGGGCCATGATTTGAACAAACTTGAATCTGCACTATGTCAGAAAGTTTTCATGTAAAAATCAGTTTTTCTGGCTCAGTAGTTCTTGAGAAGAAGATGTTTAAAGATTTTTCATATATATTTGTATGTAAAACTTTGATCCCCTATTGTGGCCCCATCCAACCCCTGGGGCCCATGATTTGAACAAACTTGAATCTGCATTATGTCAGGAAGCTTTCATGTAAATCTCTGGCCATCATTAAAAATATTTTTGTTTGATGTACTCTGACTCACATTTTTCAAGGTGGGTCGGTAGGTAGGGTTTTCTTTTTTTGTTTTTTTTTTTAATGTCATGAAAATTTGTAATATTTTCTTTTACAATAAGGAGAATTTTCTATTTTTCAAGGGAACCCCAACCCCCCAAAAAGTTTTAAATTGCTGGAAAAAATGGTCGGGTAGGAGCAAATTTGATTGGTCGGTCGGAGTACATCAAACAAATCAATGTTTATTTTTTGCCTCAGCTTTTCTGGCTTAGTGGTTCTTGAGAAGAAGATTTTTAAAGTTTTTCCCTATATATTTGTATGTAAAACTTTGATTCCCCCTTCTGGCCCCATCCTACCCCCGGGGGCCATGATTTGAACAAACTTGAATCTGCAATATGTCAGGAAGCTTTCAGGTAAGTTTCAGCTCTTCTGACCCAGTGGTTCTTGAGAAGAAGATTTTTAAATGACCCCACCCTATTTTTGTGATTATATCCCCTTTGAAAAGGACATGGCCCTTCATTTGAACAAACTTGAAAGCCCTTCACCCAAGGATGCTGTTGGCCAAGTTTGGTTGAACTTGGCCCAGTGGTTCTGGAGAAGAAGTCGAAAATGGGAAAAGTTTACAGACGGACAGACAGACAGACGACAGACAAAATGTGATCAGAAAAGCTCACTTGAACCTTTGGTTCAGGTGAGCTAAAAATCAGTTAAAATATGCAAATTCATTTTTGGGTTGAATGTATTAATTGTTACACAAATTTACTACATGTATATGTATCTATAGTTTACAAATCATTACATTTTGCTAAATGATATAATTATTCTACACATATCATCTAAGATTTTAATTATACAAAATAAGATCATATAAAATCTGTAAATAAATTATGGATCAACAAAATTGTTAAATACTAAGATCTGCTTTCATATTTACTGTACTTAAGGCCACATAGAATTTCATATTTACAGATTATCATCCACGCCCACCCCTCTCAAAATTATCCACCCCATTGTTTTTTATTCTACCTTTTTTTTTTAAAAAAAGAAGTTGAGAACAAATATTTGGCTTGTATATCAAACATTTAGATCATTTCAATGACTGACCCTAACATTTTGGCATGTTGTGGTTATATTTGACATGTTTCTATTATAAGGGTACCCAAAGATGTGGTAGTTGTGAAGGACTGTTGCAGTGTGATATGCATTTGGTCAAGTGACTGCACATGTATGCCTTGTTAAAATTGATTAATGGAGATGCTATTGAATGTGAAAGTATGCGATACCATGCTATTTCCCAATTCTGTGTTTGGAACTTTTATTATTGAATGTGCGTGTCTTAGACTAGAAGAAGATGGTGGCAAACTGAATTGAATAATGTTAAGCAAAAGAACTACAGTACAGTGACTGTTGCTTTGTGGTACAATGATGGTAATTATGACTCATTAATTAGCGGATACGGCAATGGCATATCCTGATCCTGCATAAACTGCATATTCAAACAAGAGGTCCATGGGCCACATCGCTCACCTGATTCACCTTGGCCAATATTTAAAGATTTGTTCTACATATTCGCTTCTAAAACTTTGATCCCTATTTAAGTATTGTGGCCCAACCTACTCACGGGGCCATGATTTCTCCTACCTAAAATCTAACTCCAAAAAACCCCACACAAACATAGCTTGTAAAGGGGATAGGAGGACGTGCCTGGTGTTTAATAATTCAATGTGTACAGGCATTAGAAAAATGTGTATATGCAAAAACATACTTTAAGTTGTATGCAAAATGATAACCATGTCTAGTCCTATTATAACATTGGAAGGAAAATTTGATCTGGCCACCATTGCTACACGACATTTTAAGTTACGAAAAATAAAAAAAATTACATATGAACACCTAGGCTGTGTCAAGCTGAGTGAGCAAGTTTGTGCAGAACGAACAAAAATTACACCAAACACAGCGACACCTTTTCGAAATTTTATTTTTACAAACTTGAATCTGCACTTCAGAGCTGTATGTCAGGAAACTTTCATGTAAATTATGTAAACTGCTCTGGCCTAATGGTTCTTGAGAAGAAGATTTTTATGGCCCTATTCTACCCCAGGGGGTCATGATTTTAACAAACCTGAATCTACACTATGTCAGGAAGTTGTTATGTAAATTTGTACTTTCCTAGCCCAGTGTTTCTTGAGAAGATGATTTTTAAAGATTTTCCCTTTATATTTGTATGTAAAATATTTAATCCTCTATTGTGGCCCCATCCTACCTATGGGGGTCATGATTTGAACAAACTTCATTCTACACTATGTCAGGAAGCTTTCATGTAAATTTCAGCTCTTCTGGCCCAGTGGTTCTTTAGGAGAAAATTTTTAAATGACCCAACCCTACTTTTGCAATTTTGTAATTATATCTTCCCTTTGAAAGGAGATGTGGCCCTTTATTTGTACAAACTTGAAAGCCCTTCACAAAGGATGCTTTTTGTCAAGTTTGGTTGAAATTGGCCCAGTGGTTCTTGAGAAGAAGTCAGAAATGTGAAAGTTTACAGACAGACGGACAACAGGGGATTGGAAAAGCTCATTTAAACTTTCAGCTCAGGTGAGCTAAAAATTACTATTATTAAAAAAAAACGCAAAAGAATGTTCAACTTCAGTGTTACATGAAAATGTACTTCAAAATCACTTAAAAACAATTATAATATTGCTGTATGAAAATTTTCTGTCCAAAGAAAACAATGTAAAAAAAATATATGAAGTAATCTACACTCTACAGCAACATGCGAGTATAATGAACGGGAAATATATATTCTGAAAAATAAAAAATACACCACCTGCCCCATTTTTTTCCAAGCAAGGATGGAAATCTAAAAAATAATTTTATGACTATGTGACCTAAAATATTTTGTATACTTACTAATTTCAAAACTCGAAAAGGAAATGTTATCCATGTGAAGCACTCTGTTCATCCTCTGGGGAAGACAATCTTTGATTTGCAGTTTGTGTCATGACTACACCATGATATCTTCTAATCTCGTCATACTATCAGAAAGTAGTTTTGGCAGTTGACAAGTGTATCAATGGTGTAACTTCTTCATGATCAGATCTTCTATACTGTGTCATATTCAGCATAAAGTAACAAGGGCTATCATCTAGTTCTGAGGTACTGAGGAAGGGCTGTTTTTCTCAACACAGCCTTTCTTCTGGTATTCTTAGGGATACTTTATTCATCTTTTAATTACATTTCCTTCTTGGAGATTAAAAGTTGAAGACCACTGAAAGAAAAAGAAGTGATTTAATGAGTTCCATGTACAACTGTAGTTTATCGAATGTGCTGACCAGAATATTATCTAACTGTAGCCCCCCTCCCCGATCAAGCATGCAATGTCATACATGTATCTGAAATCAATACTTATAAAAATTAATTAAAATTAAAATGTTCAAATCTACAATCTTGTTACACATCTCCTATATTTTTTACTTATCATAACTTTGAATTTTTAATAAGTGTGTCCTTTTGTCCACAAACTTTAACAACCCCTCATAAACAATTTACAAATATGATATCAGAAATAATAATCTAAAAACATTATCATGTTGGTCATAGATGCCATCAACACTAAGGGTATAACAAATAACAAAAGCTCTCCTGACATTGTCCCATTCTGAAAGAAATGATGTGCTTATATCCCCAAAGGCAGGGGGTTACCCAGAATTGTGTCTAGAGAGAGGAATAATATTTATGGAATTAACCAAAAAATTAGTTATAAATTTTTTAAATTTTTAGCTATGAATTCATGTTAAAAAATTGGTAGCTCAGTGGTAACAGAGCATTTGCTTCATGATGAAGAAATCATGGTTTCGAGCCATGCTAATGTACTTTATTTAGGGTGTAAATGTAGGTAGTGAAGTGAATGCTCCATCGTCATATTTAGCATTCAAAAGAGAAAGTTGCTGGTCTTTCAGATGAGACCTTCAAACACCACATGCATGCGTCTAAATGTGTAGCACTTCATATTACTGAAATATTCTCTAGAGGTATTATACTAAAATCAAACAAACACATATAATCATATACATGTTAAAAATCTTAATTTTAGAAATTTCTTCTTCTGACAAAATGATGTGCAAGCATATAAATGGAAGCTATGCCACTATATGTCATGACACTGTACAGCTTGATCAGTTTATACATCACATAAACAATCACAGATGTAAACAATCAAGAAAAACTCAGTACACAACATCATCCCTTAATTTTGTATTGTAGCTGAAGATCATTCTTCCAAGATCGAAATGCAGCTTGGAAATTATTAGTGAGGGTTGAATTATTCTTAAAAAGTAGATTGAAAGCAAAAGGTAACTGCCAAAGTTACCAGGAGACAATAATCCATACATCGTTCGAATTTCCTCCACTGCCACCTAAAGTGCACGTGTAAACCACGCGTGTGACACCACAACCCGACAGGCTACATTGTAAACAAGTAAAATGCATTCAGAGTAATAGTTTTACATATCATATTCTGTTTGGTTTATAGTCTTAGTAGTTATATACCTATGCGGTACGCCTGTACCATGTACGTACTGCAAGCAGTGCGGCGTAATGTACATTTGCTTCCTCAGGGATTTCAACCCGGACAAAGTGGAACATGCCAATCCGAATACATATACATCTTTCTTTTTTATTTTTGGATTTTTATTTATTTATCTATTTATTATTTATGTCATGGCGTTGGAAAAAACTTCAAAGTAGGGAGACAGATGTAAAGGGGTATACGTTCCAATCATCCAAAAAATGTGCCGTGTGGGGGGTGGGGTAGGGGGTTGATTCCTAAGGACCTGGCGCATTTCTTTTTGTGAAATTCTATCCAAAATCAATATGAATTCTTAGTATACAGAGTACATTAACTGCAAAGATTATATTTCAAAAAGAAAAAAAAACCAAACAGTTCACGCAGATTTATCACTTTTATCATCGAAATTTTCAGTAACTCGGGTACTAAGTCGCTTGTACATAACACGATCGGTATGAAACACCATTTAATCAGTCTATGTAATAAAAAACCCATTGATAACATGCAAAAAATTTCTTTCAACCGTGTTTACTTACCTCAGATGGGCCAACTTCTTTCCCTGGAAAACTCCATTATGATGATATCACAAATGACGTCATTTAAAACAGAGCATGCGCACTTCGAAAGTGTGTAAGCCATACTCGCAAGGAAAAAAGATGGACAAGTGCTAAATCTTTACACACCTGTTATACACATCTCATAAATCCTGTTAAGTAAACACTTCAGGATTTTGATGGTAGATGACCTATTTAATGATTTTATGCTGATTTTTATAAAAATACAACTGAACACCACCATTTCCGTGTTCCTTTGGCCGACCCCGTGTTGATTTACACGTGTGCCTTCTTATTCACTGGTTCAATTGACAGGGCTTACAAACACACACACACACACACATACACACACACACACACACACACACACACATATATATATATATATATATATATATATATATATATATATATATATATATATATATACATGCATTAGGGCATTGGCAAAGGGGCGGCAATCGCCGCCCTGATAATTTTGAAAAAAATATTAAAATGAAAAATGCAAAATTTGGAGAGGCGATATCTGCTAATTGGAGCGGTGAGTATAACGCGATCTGTGGTCAATAGAGCGGCAAAATGCGAAAACCATTGTTTACACTAGCTGATGAAAATGGGATCTACAATTAAGTGATAAGACAATGCCTTCTTGCAGTAAGAAAAACCAATTTAGCAATACTGCTAACACAAACTTGCTGTCAATTCAATGAACAGGATATATAATAAAATACATAATGGTAGAAGGCCAATCTCTAAAGCTTACAAAAGTATGAAACAATTAATTATATAGAATATTGAAAGAAGGATGAGGTAGACAGGGAATCCACACATTTCAGAGAAATTATCGCCACAAAAAAGTATTTAAAAAGTGGGGGAGGATGTAAGTAGTATCCATACTTCAGGTGTCTGCATGTGGATGAATGCTCTGGATTTCTTTCATAATATAATTTCAATTCCTTAGACTAATAATTTTGTCACATGCATCGTCCAATTCGGATTTCATGAAAATATAGTTACAATTTACATTACCAATTTATTTAAGATTTTCAAATATGAAAGGAAAATTACAATAATAATATAAATGTGATGTGTTTATAAGTTATAAAGGAACGTGATATCTTATGTCCCCTCAAGAATTTTACTTTTTCTCTTTATCAATGGTGGAGAGAGAGAGAGAGAGAGAGAGAGAGAGAGAGAGAGAGAGAGAAGAAGAATCACATTATCAAAGTTATCAGTTTGAAAACAGGCTGATAATTGAATGCATATCAATGTATCAAATCCATCATGAATATTCTTACAGGTTGCATATCATATATACATGTATATATACATGTATGCACGTATCCATCTTGAAGAATCTTAGAACATATAGAGGTCTTTATAAGGTTACTAATTCTTGCAATAATGCAATTATAAAACAGTTTTGAAAACACAGTTGTATTTGGTTTCATGGTATAAATAATACATAATTTACGTATACCTCAGAACTGATCATTTCACACACATACATATTGTAGGTGTGACACAGTTATGTACAGCTTTTACAGATTCCGACACTGCTTTAATTCTAATAGATCAAAACAAAAACTATTACTTTTGTCAATGTGTTTTTACTACATTTGTATATCTGATGCTTTTTTTTTTTATCAAATAAAGATTTAATATAATTATGTATTTTTACAATTAATATGAATGATCTGTGATTACAGTACAAAACAATCATGGTACATGCATGTACTTACATAGTTACAACTTTTTAGGGAAAAAGAAATCACATATTATTAGCCTGTTTACACAGCAACAGCTAAGATGTTCAGATTTCAACATTTGACCTGAAATATCAGGCACATTGACACAGCCATCAGCTAGCCCACTGTGATTAATTTATGTTATCAATTTGTGTAGAGCTGATAGGCACAACAACTGCAGGATGATGCTATATTTATAGATTCAGAAAGGTGGCTTGATCATTCTAATCTTCACTAGCATATTATTAGATTTTGAGTTCCCAAGCGTACAATTGTATATGTAAAAATGATGTGATTGAATGTCTGAGGAAATGATTACTTACTCTAATTCTAAAGTGGCAAGGACAGCAGTACATGGAAGTCTAGCTTGGATAGAGGGGGAGATATGGCCATCTTAAAGGCCGGGAGTAACCTAGAAAAATTTACACCCCTACAGCAATATATATGGCAAGAGGACAGGGCTTAGCAGTGTTATCAGAATAAGCAACAGTCTGATGCTTGACTCTACACGTGCTCTGTAGCAGACGATATTTTGAACAGGGAGACTGGCATGATTGATCAAAATAAACTAAAGTTTTCCTGCATTTTTTACCACTCTGCTCAATCTGTGAGGCACTGAAAGGATATGTTTCTACTTCAACAAAACTTCACCCTAGGAACTACAAAATGAATTCATCATTGTTTTATCCATGTCTTTTAAAACATGTAGTTTTTTGATAATATACACAAATATTGGTATATATGATATACTAATACTTATGATTTTCCTCTTGGTACCTTTCAATTATGAGAAGAATTGGGGTGGGGATTGTAGCTGTGCAATGGAGGACATGTGCATTGAAGGATTATTAAGAAACACTTTGTCCACTATGATATTTGGAGACCTACTATCTGTGATTGTCTCTTTTGACATTGTAATGTTCACACGTAAGAATCCAGATTGAGAGTAATTTTAAAGTGATGGTTGATCAATTGGACATTTGTCATCATTAGTGAGAGACAATGGGAGTCACACAACTGGCCTAGGAGATTGTTGCTTGATCAGAAAAACATCATGCTTGACATTATTCTAGAAAAGGTACCAGCAATCCTGCAAAACTCTGAAACAGCGATCAGACTGAACAGTCCTAATGAGTTATTTTTATAAAGTTAACCAATTTTTTTTAAAGGAATGTGATTTTATATAATTAAAAAATAAAATCTGGATTTACCAATGATATATGAGTAAGTGCTTTTTTTCCACGTTGTACAGTGATTTGATTACATGTTTACTTTAGTGCAATCGCCCTTATCTAGAACTAGGCAAGCATGCTCGGGCAATATGTGAGTCAACATCCGGTGTAAACAATAACAAAAGATAATCACACCCACAAACTGCCAATCTCTAGTTTGAAATACAAATTAAGCCCTGCTTCAGATTTTAGAGGCCAAAATTAAAACTTCATGAGAATTTATATCTAAAATAGATATGGCCAATATATGCACAGTTATGAGGGGAACAAGCATACCCATTTTAAAATTTCAGTACAACAGCTTAATCTTTATTTTTGCAAAACAAGTGCTGCAATCTGAATGTGACCAGAAAATTCATATATTCCACCATTTTCACCGATTGGCTGCTTTTATACCCAATTGCCGGCCTTTAAGTGTGTGTGATTAAGGGCCCCGGGAGAGGAATGTACATTCTTAAACAATATACATATATACCCATAATCATTACAGCATTACATTATATCAGATGGACTACTACTGTCACACTTCAAAATGTTGCACTGCACACATTTAACACAGTGTTACAAATGCAAGGTGAAGATAACGAACAGCGATCAATCTCAACTCCTACAAGCAATACAAAATAGATAGTTGGGCAAACAAAATCTATAAATTAGCACGATGAAATATACAATAGATATAACTAAAACACTTTACACATCTAAGGACGGTGCTTGAGCTAGGGGCTCTAAGGGTGCAAATCGGCCCCAAATTTATATATCTTTTAAAATTCAGTCAATAAACTTGACATTACTCTATTGTTACTCTTGGCCATTTAGTTGTTCTAAATAGAGGCATATATCTGGGAAGTCTTGTATCAATAATGTCACATTCACCTGGTATTATGATGTTGTTTCCACAAAAATCATAAAAATCTCACATTCCTCTATCAGAGATTTTGAGCAATAAGATCCATAGAAGATAGATTAATGTTACTCCATCAGCATTTGAGATAGGAGAATATTCCCCTGTCATAGATTTTGAGCAATAAGATCATTGAAGATAGAGTAATGTTACTACATCATCATTGGAGATAGGAGAACATTCCTCTATCAGAGATTTTGAGCAATAAGATCCACAGAGGATAGAGAAATGTTACTTAGCATCAGCATTGAGATAGGAGAACATTCCTCTATCAGAGATTTTGAGCAATAAGATCCACAGAGGATAGAGTAATGTTACTCCATCAGCATTTGAGATAGAACATTCTTCTATCATAGGTTCCACAGACGATAGAGTAATGTTACTACATCATCATTGGAGATAGGAGAACATTCCTCTATCAGAGATTTTGAGCAATACGATCCATAGAAGATAGAGTAATGTTACTACATCATCATTGGAGATAGGAGAATATTCCTCTATCAGAGATTTTGAGCAATAAGATCCACAGAGGATAGAGTAATGCTACTACATCAACATTGAGATAGGAGAACATTCCTCTATCATAGGTTCCACAGAAGATAGAGTAATGTTACTACATCATCATTGGAGATAGGATAATATTCCTCTATCAGAGATTTTGAGCAATACGATCCATAGAAGATAGAGTAATGTTACTACATCAGCATTTGATATAGGAGAATATTCCTCTATCAGAGATTTTCAGCAATAAGATCATTGAAGATAGAGTAATGCTACTACATCATCATTGGAGATAGGAGAACATTCCTCTATCAGGGATTTTGAGCAATAAGATCCACAGAGGATAGAGTAATGTTACTACATCAGCATTGAGATAGGAGAACATTTCTCTATCATAGGTTCCACAGAAGATAGAGTAATGTTACTACATCATCATTGGAGATAGGATAATATTCCTCTATCAGAGATTTTGAGCAATAAGATCCATAGAAGATAGAGTAATGTTACTACATCAGTATTTGAGATAGGAGAATATTCCTCTATCATAGGATCATTGAAGATAGAGTAATGTTACTACATCATCATTGGAGATAGAACATTCCTCTATCAGAGAATCCACAGGGGATAGAGTAATGTTACTACATCAACATTTGAGATAGGAGAACATTCCTCTATCTTAATTCGTTTACCCTATGACAGATTTGCTCTAAAACCCAGAAAAAGAACTCCTGGAATTTCCTTTTTTATTCTGGAATGCATTAAATAGTATAGTCAATCTAAAATGTGTATGATGTGTATCATTTATATGTCAAAATTTAACAACTCTGTCACATTGAAAGTCTTTGAAAATATGTCCTTTATTGAATCACTTCATTCTCTCATCTTAAAGGGACTGATTCACGATTTCCCCCAAAATTTTCTTTTTCACTTTTTATGATCAAAATCTACTGTCTAATGTGTTTAAAAGATTTCACATAGAAATTAAGGTTATACATTATCACAGAAGCTCATTTTAGAGAGTTTATTATTTGTTTTGTAAACAAAGATTGTGGTATGTTATTGTTTACAAAATTTTCAAAAGAAATGGATATCGACTTAAGTTATTATATCTTTCACATTTCAAGCATTCTTTGGGTAGAATGTGTCCATCTAAAGTTAAAATTTGTGACTATGTAAAATTAAGATGCTTTATATTAAAAAATCAATATTTCACTTGTTTGTTTGTATACATAAAAAGACTCGAGTCTTTGTTTACATAACACAGATTGAAGGCTAAAATATTGTTTTTATTCTTTCATTCAGAAGGTCAAAATTTGGCTGTCAATATTATATGAGTTATATTTTTAATGTTTACCATCAAAATTGAAAAATATTTTTATCAAAAATCGTGAACCAGTCCCTTTAACTGTCAAAACATTTAATCTGTGTCACTATCTACGATGTTGATTTCACTCCAGCACTGACAAAAATGCTATATGTCATGTAAAGATCTGGCGGACATATTCTGTTGGGAGTCTGATTTTTGAAAATGTTAAATCTAAACACAGTAGTGATTTAAATCTATGTTTCACAAAAATCCATATGTTCTGTACTTCACTCGGATCCCATCTTTCTTGTTTGTTTGATATGCAAAATCTAAACTGAACGAACTCGAAATCTGGAATTTGTAATCAGCAAATCGAATCGAATAGTATGAATGGACTGTTTAGCAAGGAGACATCACAAATTATCAGGTCTTAGTAGGGTTATCACCCGTGGATGCAATCCTACTTAGACTTGATAATTTGTGATGTCTCCCTGCTAAACAGTCTATAATACTTCGTTATCCTGAAGAACCTAAACATTGAAAAAAAACATTAAACATTTATTGACTTGTACTACACTACTTTTTTTTTATTAAACGTAAAAAAAATCTTAACTTTTTCTGCAGAAAAATTCGGATCAATTTTAAATGGTTTTTTAAGGGAAGAAATCGATCTTAACGTCAACTACATGTAATCTTTGTATTACCTCAATGTATACATGTAATAAAGAAAGGAAATCACTGAGGTTTGAGAAAGTTAATCGAGCGAAATCTTTCTAATGTAGCATCGTAGTAGAATAACGCAAAAACATAAAATCAAACGAAAACATTGTGTAACATGTAGCGGTCACCCAGCCAAGAACTGATCACACTCACCATTGCTTAACTTGTGTGATCAAGAGAGACACTCTACCGCATAACTAGAAAAGCTAGCTCACTAGAGACTTATACAGTTCCCCTTATCCTGACCTCTAAAATTCCTCTTATCCTGACCGCTACAATTCCTCTTGTCCTGACCTCTAAAATTCCTCTTATCCTGACCGCTACAATTTCTCTTATCCTGACCGCTACAATTCCTCTTATACTGACCGCTACAATTCCTCTTATCCTGACCGCTACAATTCTTTTTTATACTGAGTGCTACAATTCCTCTTATACTGACCGCTACATTTCCTCTTATCCTGACCGCTACAGTTCCTCTTATACCGACTGCTACAATTCCTCTTATACTGACCGCTACAATTCCTCTGATACTGACCGCTACAGTTCCTCTTATACTGACCGCTAGGGGTGAATCAATATATCGATATATCGAAATGTACCGGTATACGCCTGTCCAGCGATATATGATACGGTGTTTCAACGATACGATACGATATAATGTCGGGTTTAAAAATAACCTTTTTAATAGTCTAGATCGAGGTTCATGATTTAAAAATGGCTTCTAACAGGAACACGATTCCTCAGACTTTAATCTTCGCTTTTACATTGTGACATTGGAGATTTCTCAGACTTTAATCCTCGCTTTTACATTGTGACATTGGAGTTTCCTCAGACTTTAATTTTCATTGTTTGTTTTGTTATGAAATAAAAGATATTAAACCACTTCATTTTTTAAAATTTTGATATTTTACTTCAGAAAATGCTTAACTACATTGTATATCCAATATATCGGATATCGCATCAGAAAATATTGTATCGTATCGGAAAATCTTGAGCAATACACACCCCTACTGACTACTACAATTCCTCTTGTCCTGACCGCTAAAATTCCTCTTATACTGATCGCTACAATTCCTCTTATCCTGACCGCTACAATTCCTCTTATCCTGACCGCTACAATTCCTATTATTATGACCACTACAATTCCTCTTATACTGACCTCTACAATTCCTCTTATCCTGACTGCTACAATTCCTATTATACTGACCGCTACAATTCCTCTGATACTGACCGCTACAATTCCTCTTATCCTGACCGCTACAATTCAGTAATGTATTTCAAAATAATAATGTAAGCATCAAGGTAAATTTTCTAAAAAATTCAATTGGAATGGGAATTTTTTTTATTCTCATTTGTTATCTGTGCTGTTGATATTGACACTGATGTCGCATTTAAACTTGATTGCCAATCAATCTTGCGCATGTTTTTTTTTTTAATTTAATGGAGCTATCTTACTTGGGCCATTAGGATTTATCTTCTAAAGAGAGACAACACAATGATCACCCTCCTCATCAGGGGGACATCACGGATTGTCTTCCTTCACGTGACCAGCCTGCAACCAATGAGATTGACTGAAGTATTGTGAAGGATGATATGAATATTTGTTGTAAACCACAAAGGTACATTTTCTCAATATGTCTAAAATACAAACACCATTTTATATGATAAACATACACACACCATCATGTTTAGATTTGGTAGCATAACAAATCGAATGTGTTGACCACTACTCTACCCGGACACCAAAGGTTCAGGTCCCAGTTTAGGGCTATTTGGATTAATTGAGCAATAAAACACTAAATAATTTTTAGAAATTTTCTCTTTAACACCTGAATAAATAGAAAACACATTGAAATTGTTAGTGTATAGCACCTGTAAACAAAGTTTCTGTCCTTCCCTTTCAATCTGCATCAGGGAGACAACTTGTAATAATAACATTTCATGATAAATAAAAATATTTGAAATCCTTCTGTTCCTCAAGTTTGAAAATTGCACTCCTTGAACCATCAACATGCAACATTTGCAACAAACATTTAAGGGTGACGGACGTAATTCGTTTCTACCATAGAGATTTTATTTAAATTTTGATATAAGGTAAAGCATGCATTAATGAGTTAAAATCAATGAAAAAAACAAATGAAAATCGTATTTGATTTTCAGCGGGGGGGGGGGTTAAAATTAATAAAATTCTACAATAGAGTTTTAATCCAAATTAAAGAATTATTTTAAAAATACAATAAGCTTACCAATTGTAAGAAAAAAAGTATGGGTCATCGGCAATTCTTTTTAAGGGGAGCATGTCAAAGGACGATTTTTGGTCAGTTTTCAAGGAAAATGTCATTAAATAAGAAATGGATAGGTTTTCTACTTGTAGTTTCATACTTTTTCTTTATACTGAATAATCATATGGATTAAGAAAATGTTTACCAATCATGTGTAAACACTGAGTCATTGCATAATATTTCAGGAGTGGTGTCAAAATATGTAATGTATGAACTGACAAATTCAATAAATCCGATATAGAGCTCAGTATGCAGCTTAAGACAATGAATTTCTATATAGGGTATATATAACGTGCATATTTTGTTTTCATTTTCATAATCTTTAACCTTTCTAAATAAATTTTAAAAGTTCAAATGTTTGAATAAAAGCATACATATTTTATATTGATAAGAGACCAAGTACATTACTTATCGGACAGTTTCAAGATAGGATCCAACATGTACTCAATTGTCATCATCATTTATAAGATTTTTCTGATGAACACTCTCAGAAATGAAATGGACTTTTATTTCCTGAAACATTTTTATAAATTAAGCTTAACAAGAGTAGTATAAATTTATTTTGATAAAGGAATTATGACATTTCTTGTAGGCTACTTGTATGAAATGTAAATGCATATAGGCCTACATGTTTATGTAATACGTGGTACTGTGGCATGTTGATTGGCAATTGCAATCTCAGACATGAGTAGCTAAATCATTATTCTACCTGAATGTATTTTTCTCTATATCAAAAAATGACGATAAGCGACTATTTTTGCCAAAATTAAATATATGTATCTCTGCCGAGTGATCGGTTCTGTGCTAAGATCTGCGCTAGGGTGATAGTCTTCAAACTATTCAATGGCAGCATCTTTTTTTCGCGCAATTCGGCATTGTGACGTCCAATACAAAGCCCAGCGGCGTATTCAACATTACAACTATAGCAGCTGTTCCCAACACCATGACGGAAGGATTTGCTTTGTTGTCGGAAGATGAATTATTCTGCTTTGGTATAATAATAAAATACCTATCCAATGGGTAGGGGCGATAGCGTGTTTATTGTCAGCCGAGAGAGAAACTACCCCGGCTCTGCCTCTGTTCTTTGGTTGTTGTTGGTTTTAGTCATTTTTTCTGTGTCGTTTTAATGGATGGTCGAAAGATTTCAAAATATAATTATTCTACTCTTTTCCGCAGTTGGTTGTAAATAGAAATTATCGTCGGTTTTTGAGTAATACGCTTCTGGTGCATGCCGTAAATCGTTAATTGTTTATAGAGTAATACAGTAATTACTATTAATAAGAATATTCATGATATAAACTATATTCAGAAGTAAAATTTTAATAACAAAAGAGTTTGGTTTTTTTTTACTTCGTTGTGCATACCTATGACAGTTTGATTCATGGCATATGTGCGGGAGGTTGTAAAAACACGGAAAATTACGGAATCCCAGAAATGATACATAAAACAGATTTTTTAAAGTCGCGGATTCACAGATACAAAAGTTACGGAAATTCTATAAATCGACTTTATTGAAGAATTCATATGAAATATGGATTAAAACAAGATGTATTACTTGTATAATGAAAGAAATATGCAGTCTTAAGTTCAGTTCGTAAATTTTGCATGTTCAGACGTCACAATGCACGGAGACTGTAAATAGCGATGTGCGTGGCTTTCTGTGCAGAAGTGCAAAATTTCGAATTAGGTCTGTCATCCTTAAGTATTTCGTGTGCGATACTCAGGTGACCGTTTCTGTCCACCGGTCAGTAACCTGAATGTTGAACTTTAATGGATTGATTGATTAGTAGTTACCATGGTCTTTTCTAAGAAACTGTTTCAATAAGATTAATGAGAATTGATCACCATGTTAATTTTTGATTTCTTGATTTTTCACAGGTTCATCCTGGACTTCGTTGAGCTTCTGCATAATAGAGAGATGGAATCTTGATGTCAAAGTGGCAATGTTCCTATTACACCTAGATAGAGATTTATCTTTCGATTCTTGTCTGTCTGTCTGCAATTTTAACTTTAGTCTGATCTTCAGAATTTTACACGATATAGATTTTATCCTCGATAAACTAAAAGGTCAAAGTGATTCAACTCATCAAGTCCAAGGTCATTATTAAAAATCGGAGTCAAATTTGCTAATAGCATTTGTGGCATGTCTTTCTTAAAGCTGTATGACCCGATTTTCATGTATTATTTTTGTACATAATTACTTTAAAGCAGATTAATTACTTTATAAAGTTATTAACTTTCCCTTAATTACATGCTTGAAAACATTTGCATGTAAAAGAAAACAGTGCGAATATTATTTAGAAAGTAAATATAGTGGCTACATATATAAATCACCCCATAATAGACGTCTATAAATAGACCCACGTGCATCAGGGGAATCCCAACAAGATATATTAACTCATACGCAACTGTCTAGTAAGGTTAAAAGAGCGTAAAACAACGAATTACTAAGAGGTATTTGATATTTCTATTTCTATTAAACTTATGGTACGGCACTGTTATAACAAAATACACAGTTTTACACAGATAAAACCACCGATGATCTGAAAGTTTGAACTGACCACGTGACTGTCATTTGAAATGGCAGAGTGACGCAGTTATTTGTAAACATCTATTTAAAATCAAATTATTTGGGTTAAATCAGGTTAAATAATTTATGATATGTCGTACAGTCTCATAACTACATACGTGCGATGATTTAATAGCGTTTTTACGACATGGAAAAAAATATTGTAATTCGGACCATACAGCTTTAAATTTATCTCTTTTCCACATCTCCTTTTTTGTGACTCCTTGAGAAAAAAAAAAACTGTATCTAGATTCAGTGTTTCAGCTCCCTGAATTGAAAACTGACTATTTTCTTCACCAAGTGCTCGACATTTGAAGTAAAAATCGCAGGTCTTTCGGAAATGACCCGAAAAAACAGAGGTTCTGTTATCATAGTATACGTTGGTTCTATATATAGAACCATAATGACTGTTCTGCCTTTGAGTGTCGTGCATAGGTCAAAATTTGTGACACTTCACCTACACCTAAGGCGAAAATAACGAACAACATTTCTGCATTAAAGTTCTAAGGGCTATTCCAGAAATAAATACATGGGGGGTCGGGAGGCACCTTTTGTATATACCAAGCACCCATAAAAAAAAAATAAAAAATTACTCCATGACCCATCAAATTAATAAACTCATTTTACAATGACCCATCTAATAAAAAACAAAACTAACCAGACCCACCACAAAAATATTTTTAAAAATGAAAACGGTACAAATCTCGCGAGGCTTTCGGGACAAACATTCTAGTCGGTAATGCCTGTGCGACATTGTATCACAGTAGTTCTGAAGAAACGATGTCACATCAACAATCAAAGGCATCTATGGCGGGAATGTTGGAAAGATTGGGAGTCCAAACGATGCTATTATCATGAAGTGGGTATGGATATGTTTTTCCACGAATCGTTCGTCTTCTAATGGAGCCCGCGCCCGGAGGCCTCTATCACTATCACACCGACTGATAAATATAACGCATCGGTACCCTCGTATAAATCAACTAAGGTTTGCCTATTTTTATTAGAAAACGGAATACCTATTGGTTTCAAAATATTCCCAAAATCGATGCACTGTAAACCGTAATAATCTACAGAAGAGAGTTCGCCGCCATCACGTCCAAAGGGACCCTACTGAACGCGCCTCTAATTTGAAGAGTGCCGTAATGGAAAGTTATGCGCTGCAAAGAGCGACAACTCGAATAGTTCTATGTTATTTCCGATTTCGAAAGCACGTTTTCAATTATCCCTCCGACGTTTTGTAACCAACACGACAAGATCGACAATAAAAATATTCTGAAAACTCAACACCCACGTGGCACAAAATAAAACAATAGAAACTACCCACTAACCATAATAAATATTTTTTTAACAGTCCAACCACGGACCAATTAAAATGTGAAAAAATACGACCACCCACACAAAAAAATATCGTTTGCCGCCCCCCCATTTGATCATTTCTGGAACAGCCCTAACCAACAAACAAAAACAACCATCTTTAGACTTGCAGTGTATGCAGTTGTGCATGGGTCGTCTTAGTGCATCTTATAGACATCCTCAAGATCCACTTGGCCAGAAAAGTAGAAATTTACATAAAGGCTTTATGGAATAAAGCAGATTTAATTTTGTTCAAACCATGGTTCCTGGTGGTAGGGTGGGGCCGCACTAGGTGATCAAAGTTTTACATGAAAATATATCGGGGACATCTTTTTATAAATCTCCTTAAAAAGAACACCATCATGATTAGTCATACTGATATGCAAGCATCCTTAGGCATGCTAGGTTGTACAGATTCTAGTACATATGTTTAAATTGTGACCCCTGGGGATAAGTTAGGGCCAGGCGAGGACATGAAAGTTTGACAACAGAAATTATAGCGAAAAATCAAAGTTTTTTATAGGAAGGGAAGACAAACATATTTAAAATTCTTCTTCTCAATATAAACTATTTAGCCAGAAATATTATAATTCACAAGAAGGCTTCCTGAAGTAAAATTTGTTCAAATCAAGACTGTTCAGGGTAGACTTGGGTCACAGCAGACAATCAAAGTTTTATATGGGGATATATAAAGGATACATTTTCAAAAATATTCTCAAGAACCACTGGGCTAGCCTTGTTTTAAGGGGTATTGTGGGGCTACTCTGGATTAGTAATGTTTTATGGGGTATTGTGGGGCTACACTGGATTAGTCATGTTTTAAGGGGTATTGTGGGGCTCCAATGGCAGTGATTTTTGAAGGCCCATTTTGGGTCCGAATTTCGGCCCTTTTCCCTCCTAAAAATTGTCAATTTTTTCCCAATTTAGCTTGCATTTTCCCCAATAATAGAATTATGAAAGGAAAACATATTTGAAAAAAATAAACATTCGATGTGAATTATATGTACATAAGATAATGATGATTAGGATAGAATAGTTTAAAATTTTAGAAGGTTAAAGAAAATTAGATGTGTAAAATAAAGATAATGTAAATTACATCGTATTACAGTAATGTTTGATATGATTTTAAAACTTATTTACGATAAAATTGATTTTTCCCAATTTGACTGAAATGTCGACAATTTTTCCGAATTCGAAAGCCACAGGACCTTTGTAAAAAAAATGTAGACTGAGACTGGATTAGTCATGTTTTAAGAGGTATTGTGGGGCTACATTGGGTTAGTCATGTTTTTAGGGTATTGTGGGGCTACACTGGATTAGTCATGTTTTAAGGGGTATTGTGGGGCTACACTGGATTAGTCATGTTTTAAGGGGTATTGTGGGAGTACACTGGATTAGTCATGTTTTAAGGGGTATTGTGGGACTACACTGGGTTAGTCATGTTTTAAGGGTATCGTGGGGCTACACTGGATTAGTCATGTTCTAAGGGGTATTGTGGGGCTACACTGGATTAGTCATGTTTTAAGGGGTATTGTGGGGCTACAATTAAAGATTGAAGTATTACATGCGGATATAAAGGGAGAATATATAAAAATGCTATTCTCCAGAAAAACAGCGCCATGATTAGTCATATTGATTTTCAAGCATCCCAAGGTAGTGAAAATGCAGGTTGGTTCAAATCAGCCCCAGCTGCACCCCCCACCCCAACCCCAAAGTAGTGTGGGGCCACAAAAGGGGATGAAAGTGTGACATACCCGGTAAGAGTTTATAGGGAAATCTCTTTGAGAACATTTATCCCAACAACTGAAGGGTAATGATTAGTCATGTTAATATGCAAAGATTTATACGCAGTTCAAAGTTAAGTTTGTTCAAATCAGGACCCTTAATGGTAGGGTGGGACCACGATATGAGATCAACGTTTTATATGAGAATATGCAGAAACTTAATTCAAAGAATTCTTTTTAAGAGTAGCAGGGCCACATTAAATCCATCTAAATGCTCCCAAGTTCTGTGAATTCATTGTTCCCATTTCGCTGTGTGTTTGGGGGGGGGGACTTTTGAATAGTGGGTGATATGTGCATATTCTGTAACAAGACCTTTTGATGGCAGAGTTTCTGTTTCTTTGTGACCTTGACCTTTGAGATTAGTCTCCTTTTCAGAAAAGCCAACATATTCAACATTTCCTGACCTTTTAAAGAAAAAATGTGCATGTTTTCTATATACATGTAGATATCCTTTAGCAAGACCTTAGAGAAAAGCTTACTGTTAAGAAAGCCTCACCTACTCAATATTTCCTATGATCAGTTAAGATAGAGCTTTCTTATTTTCTACATACTTGTAGACATCGTATGGAAAGACGTTTCATTTCATATTATATCTGACTTCGTGATCTTGACTTTCTCCAGAATAACAAGGTCATGCTATTTTTCCATTGGTACCGAGGCATCCCCATGTTTTGTGATTCCAAGTTTGGTTTTGTCATGACCCTTTAGGGCTAAGTTTGGGGCGACAATATTATTTTTAAAAAAGCTTAGAAAAAAACCATAACAACTTAACAACAGCAGGGCCAGGTTGCCTCAGGTGAGCGATTTGTGTCATCCTCTTGTTTATGCAGAAAATGGGTCGATTAAAATTATTCAGTAAATTATGGAAATCTATTTAATTGTATGAATTACATTATGCGAAAGTTTTTATCCTAATTTATGTAGCTCTTGGAATATGGATTTTGTAAAAATAAATGTAAATTCAATGATTGCTACTTTCCAGTTTATCTAGCTTTATACTGTTTGTTTGATTTCAGATTGTATTCCTAAAGACCCCGACCCTCCACATCATGGACACACTAGGACTCAGCACTCAGCTAAAAGTACGACAATGTTCTCAATGTCAGGGGGACACCGAGTTCTACTGTAACACATGTAAACGTGATCTGTGTTTACAGTGTAAAGAGAAACATGTCATTGATCTAGATACCATATACCATGATGTTGTGATTTACCGTGAGAAGTTTAACTACATCCCCAGACAAGAGATCTGTGTCAGACATCCAGACAGGTTCTATGAAATGTTCTGTCAGTCGTGTGAACTTTCTGTCTGTTTCCGATGTTTAGAGCACCGAAAACACCAAATACTGGACATTAGAACAGCCTATCAAACAAAGCGACAACAACACCGAGAAATCATTGACACCATCAGAAGTGAGACTCTCTATAACTGCCGTGTTCTCCTGGCAGGAATCCAAACTGATATCCAAACTTGTCCCCCACAAATCTGTCACCGTCAATCACAGATGTCAACAAAAGCCCAGAGACTGAAGGATCGGATTGACACTGTGGTATGTGATTTTAAAATAAGATACCGAGGTTTATTGATTGATAGAATACAACAACAGAAGAGAAAAATGAACAGACAACTTGTTCACCTACAGAACTATGAAAACAGATATGAACAATCAGCAAACAGAGTGGTACACTTCCTCTTGTTTATAAAGACCAGTCGTGTCCCCCAGATAAAGAACAGTCCTAGTCAGTTATTGAGTGTCATCACAGAAATCCAAATGACAACAGGAAAACGACAAGTAGGAATAGACGAGTGTTGTAAACGGATGTCCACACCTGTATTACACACGTCTGTCTGTGTGACAGGTGTTAAGTATGTGAGACACATATCTCGTGTGATATCAGACCGGGTCTGGGTCTCTGGTTATAACAATCTCATCTTGACAGACACAACAGGAGACACTATACACCGTGTGACTGGTATAAAAACATGGTATGGAGAAGGACTACACACAGTGAATAGTTCTGGTGAACTGATTTATATAAACAGTGATGATAACATCAACAAACTGTCTACAGACAATAAAACAGTCACCAGACTGATACAGAGTACATCACCATGGATACCAGTGTGTGTGTACTGCTCCCCGTCCACTGGAGATCTGATGGTCGGGATGTATAACTATATAGAAGGCAAGGTAACCCGGTACAACAGTAGTGGTCAACACATCCTGACCATAGAACACGACAACACAGGTCACACGCTTTATAGTGAGCCTCAATATATCACAGAGAACAATAACGGTGATATCATTGTGTCTGACTGGATTAAATATAAGCGTGGTGCTGTTGTGGTGACAGAGCGCGGGGGCAGACATCGATTCTCCTACACAGGACCTCCATCAGGATTATCACTAATACCACGTGGAATCTGTACAGACGCACTTTCACACATCCTGGTGTGTGATTATAACACCGAAACAGTACAGATGATTGACAAGGACGGTCACTTCCTGTCTCTGTTACTGACACGACACGGGATAAACGAACCATACAGCCTGAACTATGATGATAAAACTCACCTTCTCTGGGTCGGTTCACACAACACCAATACAGTGTCTGTATATAGATATCTACAGAGGAGGTACTTTCTGACTGGTAAGTACTAGTAGTACTGTAGTTTATTGTACTCTATCAGTCAATATAAAAACACATGCACTGTGGGATATGGTTAGATGTAGTGTCTAGTGTTAATTACAGTGTGGGTTATAATTAGATGCAGTGTTTAGTTTTAATTACCGAGTGGGTTATAATTAGAGGTAATGTTTACTTTAAGTACAGTGTATTTCATAATTATAGGTAGTGTTTAGTTTTAATTACAGTGTGTGTTATAATAATAGGTAGTATTTAATTTTAGTTACAGTGTGGGTTATAATTATATGCAGTGTATAGTTTTAATTACAGTGTGGGTTATAATTAGATGCAGTGTATAGTTTTAATTACCATGTGGGTTATAATTAGATGCAGTGTTTAGTTTTAATTACAGTGTGTGTTATAATTAGATGCAGTGTTTAGTTTTAATTACAGTGTGGGTTATAAATAAAGGTAGTGTTTAGTTTTATAATTTACAGTGTCGGTTATAATTAGATGCAGTATTTAGTTTTAATTACAGTGTGGATTATAAATAGAGGTAGTGCTTAGTTTTATAATTACAGTGTGGGTTATAATTAAATGCAGTGTTTAGTTTAAGTACAGTGTATTTTAGATATAGTATTTAGTTTTAATTACAGTGTGGATTATAAGGCCAATTCAACTTAATTGATAAATTATCATCCCCGCCAGCCCCTCGAAAATTGGCCCGCAATTTTTTTTATTTTGCAAAACTTGCGATTTCCGGAATATTTTCATGTCCGACTCCGGTATTTGCACTTCTTGTTTACATTTCCGGTATAGCAACGTGAAAAGTCACGCGAAGAAAATAGATCTATATGGTTTTCTTAATTTCTCGCGTTCTTACAGGCGTAAATCTTGAAGAAGTTAGGTATATATTTTTTGTTCGAAATTAAAGCTTAACCTGAAATTTATCTGTGAAAATAGCATAGATTGATATCCACCTGGCATTAAACGATGCACATCTGTTGGAAACAAAATTGTTTGTCATTAATATTTTTCTCAGAAAGTAAAAATTAAAAAATTAAATCCTCCCACCCGCCCCATACTTTTTGTTGACCCTGGATGATAATCTAGCTACTAATTAAGTTGGATTGACCTAATTAGAGGTAGTGTTTAGTTTAAGTACAGTGTGGGTTATAATTAGAGGTAGTGTTTAGTTTTAATTACAGTGTGGGTTATAATTAGAGGTTACTAGTGTTTAGTTTAAATCCAGTGTGGGTTATAATTAGAGGTAGTTTTTAATTTTAATTACGGTGTGGGTTATAATTACAGGTAGTGTTTAGTTTAATTACCTAGTGGGTTATAATTAGAGGTAGTGTTTGGTTTTAATTACAGGGTGGGTTATAATTAGAGGTAGTGCTTAGTTTTAATTACAGGGTGGGTAATAATTAAATTTAGTATTTAGTTTTATTTGCAGTGTGGATTTTAATCAGAAGTTAGTGTTTAATTTTAATTATGTTCCCTGGGAAATTTCAGGATCATTGTTTAGAATTCTTTATTATATCCCCCGCAACAAGTTGGGGGGGGGGGGTATACTGGAATCAGGTTGTCCGTCTGTCTGTCCGTCCGTCCGTCCGTCCGTCTGTAGACGCAATGGTTTCCGGACTCTAAAGCATTATCCTTTCCACCTACCGTCACCATATCATATATATGGACTACCCATGGGATGAAGATGTTCCCTATCGATTTTGGGGTCAAAAGGTCAAAGGTCAAGCGCACTGGACATGGAAGTAGCAATATGGTTTCCGGGCTCTAAAGCGTTATCCTTTCCACCTACAGTCACCATATCATACATATGGACTACCCATGGGATGAAGATGTTCCCTATCGATTTTGGGGTCAAAAGGTCAGAGGTCACGTGCACTGGACATGGATATAGCAATATGGTTTCCGGGCTCTAAAGCGTTATCCTTTCCACCTACAGTCACCATATCATACATATGGACTACCCATGGGATGAAGATGTTCCCTATCGATTTTGGGGTCAAAAGGTCAAAGGTCACGTGCACTGGACATCGAAGTAGCAATATGGTTCGGTTTGTCATGCCATTTGTTTTTTACACTCAGAAAAGAGGTAGTTTATACCTATTACCAACACCCTTTGGGAGATTGGGGTAAGCGGGGGGTATTCTTTGTGAGCATTGCTCACAGTACCTCTTGTTTTCTTCAGCTAAATTTATGAATTTAAAGTGATTCCACCCTCCTGTGATGTCATCATATTTTGCAAAATCAATGATTTATTTTGATTTATGCAGGATAGAAACATAAATTTTGCTAGAGTCTTTTCTGATAGCTATTGTAAGAAATCTTGTTAATAAAATTTTTCAAAAATCTAAGTTATAGATGAATAGTCAATGATACATTTTTTTAAAATATTGAATCAAAGGGTAATAACCCTGTTTTTATTGATTTCTTTATCACGTCTATTATTTGATATATTTCCTTTATTTTTACAGACATTTTGTATATTTTTGTGAAGATACAGTTTCATGAAATTGTTATGAATGTAATTATATCGTCATAACCAGTTTGCATGAAATTTTGTTAACGTTGTTTAAGAAAAATTGCAATTTTCTGACGGTTATACATGTAGATGATTCTTTTTATGTATATCTCGCATCTTAAAAAGTGTGATGACCTAGATGTATTTTATTTGATAATGTGTTAGTTTTAACTCTAATGAATGGAAATAAATACACTTTCAAAACTTGTATCAGATAAAACTGTGAGTATGGATTTACCTTAAGAATGATAAAAATGATTATTTTTCAGAGCTCTCTAGAATGTAAATATCAGTAATATCAACACAGTTCTGGCTTGTGACATGTTGTATATTTCTGTAAAATGTTGTTTATTTCTGTAATTTGTTGTGTATTTCTGTGGAATGTTGTTAATTTCTGCAGCAGGTGTGGACAAAATCTACATTGTGTATAGTTTGACATTTAACATATACATTCCACCCAGTCTTTGTGCCGAATAGGTCTCATGATTTTAGGGGTTCAATAGCTTACAAATCTGATTAATTAGTAGATTCACAGATTTTGATGAATGCCCCCCCCCCTTCAAAAAATGCTAAGATTGTTGTCAAGTACTAATGATAGAGTGTTTCTACTGGTTATTCCAAAATGAATGTGTTCATGTGACTTTAAATGTAGATTTGTGCCACTTTCATTAGAAATTTCTGCAGTGCACTATACAATTCATTGAATAATACAATTTTTAGAGGTGTGCGGTAATATTGGTATACCGGTGTACCAGTATGTTTCTGGTGCCGGTATGTACTGCGGTAAACGAGGCAAACTATCGCTATATTCAAGTCTGCTGACTCTAAACAAAAATATTAAATTGAAATAAAGTATATATATATATATATATATATATATATATATATATAAAAATATATATATATATATATATATATATATATATATATATATAACACAAATAATTGAAGAAATGTGTGTATGCAGTGACTCACTTTATTAACTCTGGTCCCTATTATAATTGGTTGTTGGACGTTGTTATGCTGTTCGTTAACAATTCAACATTTTGTAACTTCTTGATAACAATCAGTCCATTTTTTTTATTTGATATATTAAAACATCTTTGGGATAAGGGGGGGGGGCGCATATATTGTAACTTTAGGACTCCAGCACTCCTGGGGTCTTAGGGGTGGGGCAAAAACTACCCAAAATTGAACAATTTTCAAAAAATCTTCTAAAGAACTGCACATGTTTAAGAAAAGCTAAATGCATGGAAATGTAGAGCAGGAAGGCTTATACCAAAGTTGTAAATTTCATGATTCCCGGGGGTAGGGGTTCTGACCCCAGGGCAGGGCCAAACTTACTATATAGTGTCTATGTGTAAAACACTTAAACAACATCTTCTTTAGTGCTATTGATACTAAATTGAAACAAATTGGATATCTAGAAAGAACAAGTAGTCCTTTACAATTATTGTAAATTTTATGATCCAGGGGTAGGGGTTTTGGTATCAGGGTGGGGCCAATATTGTCAGGTATTAAATGTGTGAACAATAGACATTTTTAACTTCTTCTTGATAACAATAATTCCATTTTTTTTTCCAATTTGGTATGAAGCATCTTTGGAACAAAGGAGACATGAATTATAAATTTCAGGATTCCTGCACCCCTGGGGGCGGGGCAAAAGCTGCCCAAAATTGACCATTTTTCAAAAATCTTCTATGGAACCGCACACGTTTAAGAAAAACCAAACACATTAAGATGTAAAGCAAGAAGGCTTCTATCGAAATTGCAAATTCCTGATCCCCGGGGTAGGGGATTTGACCCCAAGGTGGGTCCAATTTTAGTATATAATAGTGTTTATGTGTAAGTTTGCTGATAGATACTGTATAAAATCTAAATGCACACTAAGGAATAGCAGAAAAAGATGTACAAAACATGGTGAATTTCACAACTCATGGTTTTGAATCTAGGATGGGTCCAAATTAGTCATATCTTTTAACGTTTTAAAGGGAAAGCAACCCAAAATATTTTACATGATAAATGATAGGATTAATCATATGGTAAAGATTTGGCATACAATTCTGTTGATATATGGCCTAGATAAGCTTCAGGACGACAACTTGAAAACGGCAAAAATCGAAATCACCGCGTTCTATAGAGGCTGCCATTATGTGAAACTCTTTTGCATTCAAAACCACAAAAATCAATAATTTTGATGTCACACCGTCTGCTCTGGTTTTGATGAGATTCTAAGAACATCCAAAATTGAAATCAATGCGTTCTATATAGGCTGCCATTATGTGCAACTCTTTTGCAATCAAAACCACAAAGAGCAATAACTTTGACGTCACACCGTCTGCTCCGGTTTTAATGAGATTCTAAGATCATCCATAGGTGCTTGGTTTCAGGAACAACCCCCCCCCCGCCCCGAATAAGCTACATGAGTTAATTTATTTTTTTTATTTTCTTGAAAATATTTCTAATGCATGTCAACAACGTCTTGCATACCCATAAAGTTCAAAATAATTCAAAATAAGCCCTTTTTTAAAAAAAAGAACCCTCACTGGTTATTATAACAGAACTTATAATAACCAGTGAGGATACTTTTTATACCCCCCTCCCCCCGCAACAAGTTGTGGGGGTTATACTGGAATCGGATTGTCCGTCTCTCCGTCCGTCTGTAGACGCAATTGTTTCCGGGCTCTAAAGTATTATCCATTCCACCTACCGTCACCATATTATATATATAGACTACCCATGCGATGAAGATGTTCCCTATCGATTTTGGGGTCAAAAGGTCAAAGGTCACGTGTACTGGACATTGAAGTAGCAATATGGTTTCCGGGCTCTAAAGCGTCATCCTTTCCATCTACAGTCACCGTATCATAAATATGGACTACCCATGGGGTGAAGATGCTCCCTATCAATTTTGGGGTCAAAGGTTACGCGCACTGGACATCGAAGTAGCAATATGGTTTGGTTTGTCATGCCATTTGTTTTTTACACTCAGAAAAGAGGTAGTTTATACTTATTACCAACACCATTTTGGGAGATTGGGGTAAACGGGGGGTTTTCTTGGTGAACATTGCTCACAGAACCTCTTGTTTTAAAGGGCTTATTTTGAATTACATGTATTTAGGACTTTATGGGTATGCAAGACGTTGTTGACATGCATTAAAAATATTTTCAAGAGAAATTGATTAAATCTACTCATGTAGCTTGTTCGGAGGGGGTTGGGGGTCCTGAACTCAAGCACCTGTGAGATCATCAAAGATGTGCATGTGATAGATCTTATGAATAAATAGGTTGATCCCTTCCTGACATGCAGTTAATTACACTAATGCAAAGGGGAGATGTGAATTTTTTAATTTTTTTTTTCAAAATTCCCGACTCAACGAAGTCATCTGAAAACAAAAGACTCTACGTAAACTGTGGATCCATTATTTACATAATGACAAGTCGAGGTTGTATGAAGAAACGTTTACCGTCTGCCTGCACTGCGAATTGACTGAATATGTCTTCTTTTCTCAATTTCTTCTTGCAAAAGAGCGGGCTCAAATCTATACGGCTTCAAACTTAACTGTTCGTAATTTGTCATGTTTACAGTGCTGCTGATGAAATAAACCGGGGTAGACGGTGTGACGTCATTAATTAAACTTCAATGGCAACTCTCTTCGCGGCGGGTAATTCAAAATGCATGATATATTAATATTGATTTAATTCTTAAGCAAGGTTTTGTTGTTAAAGACTGCCAATTACGATATCAGTAAGTAATAGTTTATTCATAAAAGCAGCTATATGGTTAGGCTTGCCTTTCCCTTTAATGTTAATACACCTATTATGTTATTTGGAGCCTTTCATCAGTGTATACACTGATGAGGGCATTGAAGTTGTTAGAACACATCTTGTTTTATACCTTTGCTGAATGTTAAAATGTGGCTTAGATATTCGAAACAGAACATTTTTTTCTAGATTTCATAGCCCTTGGGAGTATAGTGATAATTTTTTACTAGTACTCAGGTGGCTGATAAGGCCTGTGGGTCTCTTGTTTGTATCGTACCTTCATTGTAATGTAAGAACAACAGGAACAGCAGTTTGGAACGCACTTCTGGACTATGTGAGCGTGTCAAATAAATTTCACAGGTTTTCCACCTATTAATTATTTTGGAATTCGTCCCAGTCAGTAGTCTAGTCACAGTCAATTCTAGTCTTGATACAGAGACACTGCCATTTAGTATATACTAGACTATATGCTTACTTCTATGAATGGATTGAACCTTTGTTCTGTTACTGCAAGGTTTCAAAATAAATTTAAATAAGATATTTTCTTAATTATTTATATTTGAATAATTAAAATTAAATGCAATTTACAATCAATAAACTAACAACTGCTCATTTTTTACATTAATAAACCACAACTAAAAAAAAATGATACTTAAAGATTAAATTTGTGTTATACCATGGTATGTACCGCAGAACCTTTTTAGCTCACCTGAGCTTTTCTGATCGCCTGTTGTCTGTCCGTCTGTAAACTTTTTACATTTTCGATTTCTTCTCCCGAACCACTGGGCCAATATCAACCAAACTTAGCCAAAAGCATCCTTGAGTGAAGGGCTTTCAAGTTTATTTAAATGAAGGGCTATATCCTTTTCAAAGGGGAGATAATCACATAAATGTACAAATAGGATGGGGTCATTTAAAAATCTTCTTCTCAAGAACCACTGGACCACAAAAGCTGAAATTTATATGAAAGCTTCCTGACATAGTACTGATTCAAGGTTTTTTTAAGACCAGGGCCCCTTTGAGTCTGAGGGCGCCACAATAGGGGATCAAAGTTTTACATACACATATATAGGATAAATCTTTAAAAATCTTCTCAAGAACCACTGAGCCAGAAAAGCTGAAATTTACATGAAAGCTTCCCGACATAGTGCAGATTCAAGTCTGTTAAAATCATGGCCCTACGGGTATGGTGGGGGCACAATAGGGGATCCAAGTTTTACATACAAATATACGAGAGAACTCTAAAAAAAATCGTCTTCTCAAAAAATATTGGGCCAGGGAAGTTTAAATTTACATGAAAGCTTCTGATATAGTGTAGATTCAAGTATATTAAAATCATGACCCCCGGAGGTAAGACGAGGCGACATTAAGGGTGTACTTTCATGGTACTTTTACCGCGAGTGAGTCTCCATACTTTTTAAAGTCGTAACTAAGGGGATGCGTGTTTTATTTCGTATGCACAAAGAAGAACATTATTATCTGTTTTTATTTGCAAGTAATGTTAATAAACTAACAAAAAATAATTAAAACATGACAATATTGTACTTATTTTCTCATTTTACGACATTCATGATGACGTCACGATTGTAAACAAACTCGAGCTCGAAGACGCACACTGTACGATGTCGCATTTAGTCTATTCTAAAGCAGTCCAGAAACACACATGGGCAAATCGTTAGAAGTAAAACGGCAGTTATAGATCAGTCTGCATCCGATATTCTCACAAGTGAGTGGCAGACAGAGAACATTACAGACAAGCAGGCAGAAACACGCACATGGTGACACAGTACAGTACTGTACATAGTGTCAGACGAGAGGGGGATATGGATAGATGTTAGCGATGTAGTACCCGAATCAGAGGCTGATGATATAGTATTGAATGGATTTGTAAGTTTTTCAATATACAAGAATTTTTTTTATGAAAATAAAATTTATATAAAACTACATAAAACTATGTAGATCTATCTGTACCTAAATTGATCTGCGATCTTACCGATCCCGCCTAGTCGGTCATGAGCGAATATCTCTCCTAACGTTCAATGTATCATTATTGAAGCATCATTTTGATTAGAAAGTGTAATCTATATCATCGTTTTAAAAAATCGCCAAAGTATACAGCGAATTTAATTCATTAAAAATAATTCAAAGGGAAAAGGGGGGTTTATCCCATCTAGAGAATTATGGCGCGCCATTCGTGTACAAATTAGTTAAAACAAAAAGACAGTTCTGTTAACTATATATACATGTATAAATATGTTTCTATTGGGCTACTAGATCGATAATTTGTTTCTAATCAGTTCTGGAAAATTAAATTATTTTATAAAAATTTTATTTTAATTATTCCTTCAAAGTGTAATTGTCAAAAAGTGTTAATAATGTTAAAATCTTTTTTATAGGGTATTTAAAAAAATCCTGATTAGAATTTCAGCATATATTTCATAAACAGTCATTTATGCACTAACAAATTCATATATAACAATTTGCCTAAGAAATTCTTTTAGAGTAACAATTTGTTGAGCAAGGCATTAAAACATAATCCCTGGCTAGACAAAACTTAGAGTTAGTTGAAGTTGGTGTATTAGCAGTCTGGTGGTAAACCTAATAGTATATTCTTTTATATTTTTAAGAATGTACAGTATTGATAGAAATTGAGTTCCAATGTTTGCTTTTTAGCTACATCTATTTGGTAACCACAGTGAGAGGGATGAGTTGTACTATCATCATATGAAGAACCATACCAGGAAGTGCAAATTTCTTCCTCATGGCCACATGGAAGTTGACTGTTAAAAGTAGTTTCTGGATAATAACTCAAGTACTTTGCATTCTATTCAAACCAAATTTGGACATATGGATACATACAAAGAAGGGAAGATGCCTATCAATTTTGGGGTCAGAAGGTCAAAGATCAGGGTCACAGTGCATGGAAATTAGAAAATGCTGATGCGGGGGCATATGTTTTACACATTCCGTAGTTATAAATGAACTGGTATTGTATATATGCATATATTATTTATGTTTTCTGATTATTTATTATATAATGAAATAAATATATAAAATTTGTAAATATGAATTGAAAAATACACATTTTATAACAAATCATATATTGTTATTGTTTAGAATGTATGTCCATGTAAGAAAGGGGGTGGGGACACAAAATGGTTCAAATCTTTGTTCCAATGCACACTACCCCTCATATTTTTTTCTTTTAAATTAAGCAAAAACATGATTCAAATCTACTTTAGTAATTTCAGAAAAATTTTGATACAGATATTCTCCCTAGGTTGAATTTTTTGATGAAATAGGTCTTCAAATTTGTGTGATATTTTATACAATTATGTTAATTAATACTTGATTTTTTGTAGAATTGGTGATATATTTTATGTAAAAGTTATTGAAATAATCAATTATGCTTAACTTTCATAAAATAAAAGAAAGCCAAGATTATTCTGTCCTTAATATTTGTTTTATAGTGTGTTTCTTGTGAAAATTGGTGATTTTCATGAAAAATTAAGTTTCAGCAAAGGGGCAACTTTGAGGGGCTATAATTCTTTAAAGTCCACACTAACATACTCTTTTTTATGTTTTAAATGTCTTTCGGATAAAGATGTATCAGTTAAAATGGTTTATCAACAAAATTTGATACTTCTGAAAAATTTCAAACCAGGAGAGAACATCTTTAAGGGGTCAAAATTTTACATACAAATATATAGGGGAAATCATTAAAAATCTTCTTCTGAAAATTCACTGGCCAGAAAAGTTTGCATTCACATGAGATATTCCTGATATAGTCCAGATTCAATATTGGAAAAAAAAACATGGCGCCCCGGGATTAGGTTAGGGCCACAATAGGGATTAAAGTTTTTTATGTGAATATATAGGACAAATCTTTAAATAATGAGCCAATGTGACTCAGGTGAGCGATGTGATCCATGACCCTCTGAGCCCTCTTGTTTCTGTGGTACTCAGATGACCGAGTGGGAATGTTGGTCTTTTGGCATGTGATGTAGGACTTCTGATTGGTTACATTCTGCGCTTTTTTGATACCCTTAGACTACCCAGACAGTGTGAAAAAAATAAATAATCTACCACTTGTAATACCATTAATCAAACTCGTGGTCGTTGGTCCTGTCAGACAGGTGGTAGTTTAATACAGTTACTATATATAGGGTAATGTATTGGGGGGGGGGGGGTGACTTTTTATGGTCACATACGACAGTGAGTCGCTTAATACAGTGGGTCGCTATGGCAGTTTTGACTACTTATATTACAGGGATAGTGAGTTACAACTTAATTTCAACATGGAGACGTCTTGTTTGTTATCAGCTTTTGTAGTTTTAGTTTGCTTTTCTATTTAGTTTTCGTTTCTATGTAGAAATTCTATCGTTCTGAGGAAGGGAGAGGTCTACCCGAGAATTTGACAATTCACTGTTGTTCGTGTCGTTGGTCATTTTTAATGTTTTATAACCTTATTCATTTGACTTCGTATCTATAATAATATTAGATCCGACACTTTAGATGTTGGGTGTTGTCGGTTTTGGTGTATTTTGTGAATATGAAGGTAAAACTTGATATAACTAATTATGCATGCAATCAACATTTCTAACGTTATATTTAATATAACGTCCTTGGTTCAACAATTATCATTTCAGAGAATTTTCACTTGATGTACTGTCAACCTAATTTTTATCACTGAGAAATTGTGATTGCAAAAGGCAAAGATCAACTAGAATAGATTGTTTTAATTCATGTATAAATAGCGATATATATGTAGCACTGTATATTTGTAATGTAGTAAGTGGTACACTGGCCCCAGAAGAATGTCACATGCTACAAATTAAATCTTCTCACTATACAATTATCATACTTCAGTAGGGTGGATGTGACTTGAATTAAGCTCCTACATGACCAGTATGAATTGATGCACAGTAATGTTTTTTTTTTAAATCAAGAAGAAAAGGCTACTTTCTGATCAAGTGAGCAATGTGACCCATAGGACTATTGCCTTGGATCCTATCATGTCATGCAATGTGTGATGAATGTGATTAAATGATTGACTTTAAATGATTGATCAATCGTTGATTACAATTACTTATTACCAATAAATAATTGATGTTGTCTGTGGTAGGTTGGGCCTATTTCAACAGGATTAAATGCTTAACTTCTGCCTCAGTTATAGACAAACTGTGACAAGGTTTTTTTTTTCAAATAGTGATACTCGGATGACCGAGTGGGCATGTTGGTATCTTGGCATGTGATGTAGGATTTGTAATTGATTACATTCTGTACTTTTTATACCCTTAGACTATCCAGACAGTGTGGAAGATGACACCAGAGAAGAAACTGATCCTAAAACATGTTGCCAACGGTGTATCTTGGTGTAGACGTAAGAATTAATTTTCCCAGTGGTGTCACATAATCTTCTAGTGAAATATGGCTTTCAAATTGTATCAAAATTTTAATATGTAAACGTACAAAACATCAATTTCAAATTTTAGTGTGTTAATACATTTAATGAAACATTTTTATACCCCCGAACGAAGTTCTGATAGGAATCACTCTGTCTGTCTGTCCGTCCGTCTGTCTGTCCATCTGTCTGTCTGTGCAGATTCGTGTCTGGGCCATAACTTCTTTGTTCTTTATCTTAGGCATACCATATTTGGCACACAGGCGGATCACCATGAGACGATGTGTCGAGTACCTTCATGATCTCTATATGACCTTGACCATTGACCTCAATGTCAAAATTAAAGGTTTCTTACAATAGATTCGTGTCCGGGCCATAACTTCTTTGTTTTTTTTACATAGGCACACCATATTTGACACTTGAGTGTATCACGATGAGACAATGTGTCACTTGCCTTTATGACCTCCATATGACTTTGACCTCAAGGTCAAAATTAAAGGTTTTTACAATGGATTCGTGTCAGGGCCATGAGTTCTTTGTTCTTTGACATAGGCATATCATATTTAACACATCACATTAGTGTATCACCATGAGATGATGTGTCGGGTACCTTCATGGCCTCTGTATAAGCTTGAAGTTTGACCTCAAGGTCAAAATTGATTATAGGGTTTTGACATAGTCATACCATAAGACATGGGTGTATCACCATGAGACTATGTGACATGTACATTCATGACCTCTTTATGACCTTGACCTTTGATCTCAAGGTCAAAACTATAGGTTTATGTCATGGATTTGTGTTCGGACTATATCTTCCTCCATTTTCTTCTACAAAGGCATACCATATTTTTACACTCAGGAAAGAGGTAATTAATACCTATTAACAACACCCTTTGGGAGATAGGGGTAAGCGAGGGGTATTCTTTGTGAGCATTGCTCACATTACCTCTTGTTTTAAACTCCTGCATATAAATATCACATATTGAGAGAAGTGTTTCCTTGCAAGTTTACAGAAATGACTTAATGATTGTAATTCATATTTTACAGATGACGTACGATTACCATTACCCTTGATTACCCTCGCTTCAGCAAATGGTTCTGATCTAATTTTCCTAATTTAGTGATGATGGACACTGATTACATTTCCTCGTCTAGTGATGGTGGACATTGATTACATTTCCTCATCTAATGATGGTGGGCACTGATTACATTTCCTCATCTAGTGATGGTGGACACTGATTACATTTCCTCATCTAATGATAGTGGACACTAATTACATTTCCTCATCTAGTGATGGTGGACACTGATTACATTTCCTCATCTAGTGATGGTGTACATTAATTACATGTCCTCATCTAGTGATGGTAGGCATTGATTACATTTTCTCATCTAGTGATGGTGAACATTGATTACATTTCCTCCTCTAGTGATGGTGGACATTGATTACATTTCCTCATCTAGTGATGATGGATATTAATTACATTTTCTCATCTAGTGATGGTGGACATTAATTACATTTCCTCATCTAGTGATGATGGACATTGATTACAATTCCTCATCTAGTGATGGTGGACATTGGTTACATTTTCTCATCTAGTGATGGTGGACATTAATTACATTTCCTCATCTAGTGATGGTGGACACTGATTACATTTCCTCGTCTAGTGATGGTGGACACTGATTACATTTTCACATCTATTGATGGTTGACATTGATCACATTTCCTCATCTAGTGATAGTGGACACTGATTACATTTTCCCATCTAGCGATGGTGGACGTTGATTACAATTCCTTATCTAGTGATGGTGGACACTGATTACATTTCCTCATCTAGTGATGGTGGACATTGATTACATTTCTTCATCTAGTGATGGTAGACATTGGTTACATTTCCTCGTCTAGTGATGGTGGACAGTGATTACATTTTCTCATCTAGTGATGGTGGACATTGATTACATTTCCTCATCTAGTGATGGAGGACATTGATTACATTTCCTCATCTAGTGATGGTGGATATTAATTACATTTCCCCATCTAGTGATAGTGGACATTGATTACATTTTCCCATCTAGTGATGGTGAACATTGATTACATTTCCTCATCTAGTGATGGTGGACATTGATTACTTTTCCTCATATAGTGATGGTGGACATTAGTTACATTTTCTCATCTAGTGATGGTGGACATTAATTACATTTCCTCATCTAGTGATGGTGGACACTGATTACATTTCCTCGTCTAGTGATGGTGGACACTGATTACATTTTCTCATCTAGTGATGGTTGACATTGATCACATTTCCTCATCTAGTGATGGTAGATATTGGTTACATTTCCTTGTCTAGTGATGGTGGACACTGATTACATTTCCTCATCTAGTGATGGTGGACACTGATTACATCTCCTCATTTAGTGATGGTGTACATTGATAACATTTCCTAATCTAGTAATTGTGGATATTGATTATAATGCCTCATCTAGAGATGGAGGACATTGATTACATTTCCACTTACATTGATTCATTGACGTTAAACTGTGTGCTTTGTATGACCATTTTCGTGATTTAAAACTAAAAATATTAAATCACGTATTTCTATGGAATTTTTGTGTAATTTGTAAATTCCTGGCTAGAGATTGTAATTCATACTGTTGTTTGTCCTCTAATTCCTCACCTGCATGGGAATTTTCTTTTTTTTAGAAACATTAAAATTGCGAAATAACCTCCCTACATGGTAAACAACTGAACTATGAAGCAAACGTTTCTTTAATTTAAATTACTTTTTGATATATCATTGATCACTGTTCGTTATCTTCACCTTGCATCATTCTACAAAAACAATACATTTGGCCAAAGAATAGAGAAAATATATAAAAGAGTTTTCAGGAGAAAACTGTCACATGAAAAGTAAGTCAAATGCTATGTGTTACATAATATCTTGTAGGTGACTATCAAAGCCATGAATATACCAAGTTTCATAAAAATTGATCTATTAGTTATGGCCCCCTTCAAAGAAGAGGGGCATATTGGTTTGCACCTGTCGGTCGGTCGGTAGACCACATGTTGTCCGCTCAATATCTTGAGAACTATTCATTTGATGATAATGATATTTCATATGTGTTGGTTATGAATAGAAAGGGACCCCTACTGTTTTTTAGGTCCAAGGGTCAATCTACTCTGGACATAGGAATATAATGTCCTCTCAATATCTTGAGAACCCTTTGCTTTAAAGACATCAAACTTGGCACACTGGTACATCCCAATGATTAGAGGTCACATGATCAAAGGTCAGGGGTCAAACTAGACATGGGAATATATTGTCTTCTCAATATGTTGAGAACCCTTTGCTTGACAGACATCAAACTTGGTACACTGGTACATCTTCAGGAAAAGATGATCCCTATTGATTTTGATGTCACATCTTTAAAGGTCAAGGGTCAACCTCGACTTTGGACTATACTGTCTGCTCAATATTTTGAGAACTCGTTGCTTGACAGACATAAAACTTAATACACTGGTGTATATTTAGGAGAAGATGACTCATATTGATTTTGAAGTCACATGGTCAAAGGTCATGGGTCAAACTGGACATAGTAATATACTGTCCACTCAATATCTTGATAACCCTTTTGCTTGACTGACATCAAACTTAGTACACTGGTATAGCTTCAGGAGAAGATGGCCCACATTCATTTTGAGGTCAAAAGTCAATAGTTGAACTGGACATAGTAGTATATTGTCTCCTATATTTTAAGAATTATTTGCTTGATTTACACCAAACTTGGTACACTTATACAGTATAAGGAGTAGATGACCCCTATTGATTTTTATGTCGCATGGTCAATTCACTCTTGACATAGAAAGATATTGTCTGCTCAATATTTTGAATTGATGATACTACTATCAATTAAATGATGTGTGTGTATAACCCTTTTCAATTTTGTACCATGAGGGGCATATGTGTTTTACAAACATATCTTGTTTTTGAATAATTAATTTTGCTGAAACTATGTAAAGAAAAGTGAAAACTTTAATTCAGGACAATTAACAAACAAGTTCCACGACTTATATTAACATGCTAATAGGTCGTTAATGGTGAAGGAACCAGAAAATACTACATAACAAGACGTCCATGGGCCACATCGCTTACCTGAGTTGTGTTGGCTCTGCTGAGATTTTTCAATTTCTGTAAAAAAAATCATTATGCTCATAGAAAATATTGCATTACTTGAGATCAAGGTCAAAGATCATAAAATGAATTGTGTATTTTTAACGTCCCGTTCTATTATATTTACTGAAATGGAGACGGTGATGCTATTATTGCTGATGAATGGCTGCACAATTTAGACACATGTTCGTACTTGTGGCCTTTGAGCAGGTAGATATCTTTATCATGTCACACCTGCTGGTGTTGTGGTCTCATCCGAAGGACATCCCATTTAATCCACGCGTACGACAAGCAATGGGTACTGAGGGTCTATTCCAGGTGCGGATCCAGAATTTTTTTCCAGGGGGGGGGTCGAACTTTTTCACAAAATCGAACCCGTGATATAACTCATCTTTCTTATAAATCGTTATATTGTAATTTTTTTTATCTTTGCAAATTCCAGGGGGGGGGGGGTGTCCGGACCCCTCCCCCTCTAGATCCGCGCATGTATTCTAACCCGGATCCCACAGGCTCATAACATGAACTAAAAGTCTTTCATATATTTTTTTATGCAAAATATGAAACTATGGCTTCAATATTTTATAAGATATTGTCTAGGCTATGTTTACACACACACACACACACACACACACACACACGTATATATATATATATATATATATATATATATATATATATATATATATACAAAGATGAAAGCCCACCTAAATAGTTCAGGAGATGATGTCTAAGTTGGGTTTTCTTCAAGGGTCAATGTCACAAGTTTTGAAACTTGTACAAAAAAGAATTGTTTTGTCACAAGAAATGTACAGCCATATATCGTGTCACTCAAAAGAGCTAGGTGACAGCCAGGATAAAAACAAGAGGCCCGTGGGCCACATCGCGTACACGAGTTTCCTTGTCCCTGCATGATGTTCTCTAATTTTTAAAAGAATTCTTGCAAAATTTTACTCCCATCAAAAAAAGGTTTGACCCCATATTGTGACCCCAACTTAGCCATGATACATGTCACAAGGGGGGGGGGGGGGGGATCATGGTATGAAATGTTCATAGACCCTTTATATTCCCATATAAAATTGTAATATGGTCCTTCATTTGAACAAACCTGAATCCCCTTCACCCAAAGACAATTTGTGTCAATAATGATTGAAATTGGCAAAGTGGGTCAAAGAAACCCACGTGTCGGAGCGGGCACCTGCCATACCCTCTCAAAAACATGTACAGTGCACGACAGGAGTTTTATGTATCCCACCGCGGAAAGATCACGTTTGAAAATCCTAGGAGATACACCGTGTTCCACGGTGCGTGTTATTTGCGAATACACACAACTTCTAGGAGCTTTGCTGTGGCCATGGCGCCTTGCAGGAGGCGTTAACGTGTGCCACAGGCTAAATAATCATGATAAATGCGGAAGTTTAATAAATGAATAAATGTCAATATTGTCCGCCCTGATATTTATATTGTTTTTCAACATTTTGAGCCAATTCCAACGATGCCAAACACTATATATTATGTTTTTGAGAAGACCTGGTTTTGAAAAATTTTCTTTAAGTCTTCTAATCCCGTTCTTCATTAAAATATTCTTAAATTCTATGTTTAATAATTATGCTTACTGCAAGCGATTCCTGTTTTGAATGCATATTAGTATATTCAGTAAATGAAAATCATGTATGTAAAACATGTAAAAGAGATATTTAATAATTACCGATGTTCTCTCTCTCTCTCTCTCTCTCTCTCTCTCTCTCTCTCTCTCTCTCTCACCCACAAATATAACTTGATCTAATATAGAAAATGTCGTCAATCAACGAATTGGAATTAATTTATTACATTATTAGCTCTTCTGAGCCGAAGGTTCAAAGAGCTAATCATATGGCCATATGTCTGGCTTGCGGTGTGCAGTGTGCATCAACTTTTCGGAAAAAGGGCTATATCTCAAGAACTCCTTGGCAAATTTTTGTCAAATTTGTCACAGGGTATCCTTGGCCTAAGGGCTTTCATTTGTACGAAAACTAGGGTTGTGACCCTTTAACAAGGGGAGATAATTAGAAAAATGCAAACAAAAGTTGTGGTTGCTAAAAATGTTCTCAAGAACCACTGGGCAAATTATCACCAAACTTATGCATAAGGATGAGGATAGGTTGTTGATAAAAAATTGTTCAAGGCATCATCCTGGGGCAAAGGGTGTGGTCTCAAGATCATTTCAAAGTTGACCTTAAATTTTGTTTTGTTAAAACTTTGATATTTTGCTTAGTATAAGGACTAGGATCATCAAATTTTGTCAGTTGATGCATCGTAGGACCTAATATCATGTTGTTTCAATAGTAGGTCATGGTGACCTACTTTTTTAATTTCACAGGTAATTATAATAAATGGATTTGATGCATATCTTGGACACTTTTGAGCCTATGATCATCAAAAGTTGTCAGTTGATGGATCATGGGGCCTTGAACTGCGTCATGTGAGAAGTATGTCACCATGACCTACTCTCTGAATTTTATGGCTAATCATTTATGAATACATTTTAGGTTGTTATTTCAGATTCCGAGATGTTTAGAATCATCAAATCGTGTAAGTTGATGTGTCTAGACGCCTCGAAACATATTTATAAAAAAGTAGGTCACAGTGACCTACTTATTGAATTTTACAGACATTCAACTTTCACATTTTCAATTTTAGATGCATATTTTGGCCACTATGAAAGCTAGGATCATCAAACTTCGTTACTTGATGCATCTTCAGATTTCATAGTTTGTTGATTAAAAAGTAGGTCAACGTGACCTACTTTTGGAATTTGATACAACTTCGTCAGTTGATGGGTCTTGAGTCTTCAGAGTGTGTCAACCAAAAAATAGGTCACTGTAACCTACTTTTGGAATTTGACGTTTATATCTGAATATGTCAGCTACTATTTGAATTCAATTATCAAACTTTTTCAGTTGATGCATCTTGAGTCTTTGGAGTGTGTCGACCAAAAAGTAGGTCACTGTGGCCTTCTTTTGGAATTTGACGTCTATATTTGAATACTATTTGGCTTGTCAGTTGATGCATCTTGAGTCTTCAGTGTGTCGACCAAAAGTAGGTCACCGTGACCTACTTTTGAATAGTTACATTTTAATTTTCAGGTACTATTTGGCTTAACATCATCAAACTTTGTTATTTGATGAATCTTGGTTAGTGAGAATTTTTGCCTGTTTTACAATGTATCAGAAGAGCGATTCTAGGCCCATGGGCCTTTTGTTAATAGATGCAATAATACAAACCATCGAATGATTTATTTTTAATATCCAGAGTTAAGTACGTTTGACCGAGACTTATGTTCATCTACTTTGATAGAAATTTACAAATTTACATGGGAAAAATGTTCATCGTGAGTGTCTGGATAATGCAATGATTTTTGTATAACAAGTATAATAGGGTCTTTATCAGAATACCTTTAACCAAATTACGGTTAGCTAGTTTGAGTATTCCATACGACAACAATTTGAATATACTTAAAAGTAGCATATGTTCATATTTATTAACCTACATGTACTGTTCTTTATTCAACAAATTACACTGTTTACTTTTTCAATACTTTGGACCCCCCTGTGTCCTATTTCTAGACTTTGGACTCCCCCCCCCCCTTGTGTCCTATATCTAGACTTTGGAACCCCTATGTCCTATTTCTGGACTTTGGACCCCCCTTGTGTCCTATTTCTGGATTTTGGACCCCCTTGTGTCCTATTTCTGGACTTTGGACCCCTTGTGTTCTATGCCTGGATTTAGAACCCCTTGTGTTCTATTGCTGGACTTTGGACCCCACCCCCAGGTGTCCTATTTCTGGATTTTGGACCCCCCCCCCCTGTATCCTATTTCTGGACTTTGGACCCCTCCCCCTTGTGTCCTATTTCTGGACTTATAAATGGACCCTTATGTCCTATTTCTGGACTTTAGACCCCCCCCTTTGTGTCCTATTTCTGGACTTATATATAAATGGACCCCTTGCGTCCTATTTCTGGACTTTGGACCCCCTTGTGTTCTATTTCTGGACTTTGGACCCCCTGTGTCCTATTTCTAGACATTGGACCCCCTCGTGTCCTATTTCTAACCTTTGGACCCCCTTGTGTCCTATTTCTAGACATTCGACCTCCCCTTATGTCCTATATGTGGACGTTGGAGATTATAGTGTGAACTAACTTGGTTCTACCAAGAAAACTCATCATAAGCTAACTTTGGCACCACTCCTACAGTCCCATTATCAACCTGTAGATTATATTTTGAATTTGCACTAACTAAAAGTTTTCCTGTAAATATTGGTTTATCATAATCATATCACCTTTGAAAGGTTAGATGATTCATTTACAGAAAATTCAATTCCTTTTACTCAAAATGCTTTGTGCTAAGTTTGGTTGAAATTCATCCAGTAGTTACAGATAAGAAGGTGAAAAGGTTATGATGACAAAGAATTCGGCTCAAATGTTGTAAATACTTAACAGACTCTGATGAACAAAATAACATTTCTCTTTATTTCTGTAACAAACATCATGCACTATTTGCACATTTAAAACAACTGGACACATATTATAAATGTGGCAGGCATACAATGACAAAACAACTCTGGTTTGGCTATAATACTGAACGGGACATAAATCACATGACAAAATCACGTGATCACACCGTGCAAATCACTTGGTACATGTACATATACCACATGAATGCAAGGTGAAGATAACGAACAGTGATCAATCTCATAACTCCTACAAGCAATACAAAATAGATAGTTGGGCAAACACGGACCCCTGGACACACCAGAGGTGGGATGAATAAAATGTTCATACAAATTAAGTCAAGTTTGCAGAGGGTTTTCAAAATCGTATGTGATGAAGTTTCTTTGATAAAAATGAAATATAACACACTGCCATCTCCTGTCAATGTCGAGTTTTAATAATTTGTCACTTGTCAGAAACGAATGTTATCTCATTGTCTTGTCTGAGGTAAAGTTTAGCTTATTCTTGTCATTTGTCAGAATTAAAGTATAGCTTATTCTTGTCATTTGTCAGAGGTAACTTTTAGCTTATTTTTGTAATTTGTCAGAGGTAAATTTTAGCTTCTTTTTGTCATTCGTCAATGATGAATTATAACTTATTCTTGTCATTTTTCAGCGATGGTTTTTAGCATAACGTCGTCAATTTTCAGTCAAAACGTCAGTGCTATGAAACAAAATATTGTTGTCACTTGTCAGAAATGAATTTTAGTGCATTAGTATCACTCCTCAAGGACAGATATTAACTTAAAGCATACGATTTCAATATCAAAGCTTTATCTCTCTTAAAATAAAATGTGTTTGTATGTATGCCATTCTAGCGCTACCTTTGATATATATCTAATGACAACCGCTACCTTTGGTTTATATCAAAGATTCAAATAAATAAATTAGATAAGTCACATCAGAAAAAACTCAGGGAGGACATGGATATAAAACGTCTAATCGTACAAAATATAAAGAACAAATACCATCATTGTGTCCTCAGGCAACCATGACTAGACAAATACTGATTATCTAAATACAAAATGACCTCCCCGACTTACAGAGAGACGGCTTACAAATTTGTAGAATTTAATGTGACATATTCTATGCACACAGACAGATACACAAGATGTGTCACACTCCACTTACACAGACAGACAGACAAAGTGCTCACAAGCTACACTTCCTCTCATTCAGATCAATACTCAACAAAAATCAATCTCCAGACTCCTCAGACAATTCTGCAAATGTCTGGTGAAATTTAAAATATATCCACAACTGTCAAAACAATCATTTTTGTATGGTGTGATTTTTTTTAGCACAGACATTAACCCACAGAATCAAATCTAACATCAACAGGAAATGATGAACTACCTTAAAGACTGACAATCTACATAATAAATTATTTTGAAGACTGACAATCTGCATAATGAATTACCTTAAAGACTACCAATTTACATGTTTAACTACCTAAAAGTTGAGTTACACACCATCTGCCACAAACATACTGTATTTTTTCTCAAACCACAGAAATCTGATCCAATGAAATCAAATGATTTCACAGTAAGTTAGATCCCCTGGGGTTGAGTGTGTACAGACATAAAACATCTGCATATACATACCATCTCTCTCTCTCTCTCTCTCTCTCTCTCTCTCTCTCTCTCTCTCTCTCTCTCTAACATGATGTGATGGATGAGTATTATACACAAGAACTTCCATCTTCTACTACAAATGTATGAGATTCTGACCAGTCACACTTAACAAAAATATAAACTTTCCAAAAGCTAGGATAAAACAAAAAGCAGCTCTTTCCACCACAAAACATCCCTTTTTGTGTCTGATTTTGTCGATGACCTGATTAAAATGTCATGATATAGGTAATAGCTATGAAGATCTTTGGTTTGTTTCAATCTAGTGCTAAAAATAAAGATGATGTAATGCTTCATAAAGTTACACAAGGTACATACAGGTAATGCCATCATTTACACAATATGCAATGCAACAGTTACAGGTGCAAACTTTCACTTTACAAGATGAATGATGCTCACTGTACTGAATAAACAATAACAATTTAGAGTTGGTTTAAATGCTGTTTGTCTTTGTAAAGCTATCATTCCATAGCACCATCTCACGATCAAGGCCTTCCAGAACGGTAATACTGATTGGACCATAGCATCCTCCAATCAAATCCCAGTATGCTACACTTCCTGACAAATCATTGTTTCTCTTTTGTCTTTAAGCACTGATTGGATATCACAGTCAGGTATTTGGTCGCAGGACCACAATGTAATTATAAATAAGCGACCACAGAAAAAAGTACAAGAGTACTTAGCCATTTTATTTTGTCCAGAACATGCATCATTTTCTGCATGTTCAGTTGAAGCTCGTGGTCTTTGTAAACATACTTCATCCAGAAACCTGCAAGGAAGCCATTATTCTTTCACCCTGTAACTCAGCTGCTTGGTGGGGTCTCTGAATAGAACAACTGCTTCGTCCCAATCATCCAATCAAAATGCCTGTTTCATATTGGTTCTCTGATGACTCAGCTACATATGAACACGTTTCCTATGACAGGGTCCCCATAAGTTAACACTAATTCGACCACTCGGTATTCACAGATCATTACAAATAAGATCAATTCCTGACAATGTAGCCATTGGTCATGAGAAGGTTAACATCCTGATAGCATTAAAAGTCACTATCAATAATGCAGGCAGGAGAGATAGAGAGGTAGTGAAGGGACCACTACTGGACACCGCCAGGGTGCTAGGGGCTCGCATGGGGGCCAACAGAAATGGGGTGAGTGTAGCATAGGCTTTCAGTAATGGACTGTCTATCTGGACTAGGTACTCGATTCTCTCTGCGTCCGTGATACAGGTCTGTATCTGAAATAGAAGATAGCTAGTAAGTATCCATATTCATCACAACAAGAGGTACTGTGAGCAATGCTCACTAAGAATACCCCTCGCTTACCCCAATCTTTCAAAGGGTGTTGTTAATAGGTATAAATTACCTTTTTCCTGAGTGTAAAAATATGGTATGCCTTTGTAGAAGAAAATAGAAGATATAGTCCGATCACAAATCCATGGTATAAACCTATAATTTTGACCTTGATATCAAAGGTCAAGTTCATAAAGAGGTCAAGAATGTACATGACACATAGTCTCATGGTGATACACCCATGTCTTATGGTATGACTATGTCAAAACCCTATAATAAATTTTGACTTTGAGGTCAAAGTTCAAGGTCATATAGAGGTCATGAAGGTACCCCACACATCATCTCATGATGATACACCCATGTGTTAAATATGGTATGCCTATGTCAAAGAACAAAGAAGTTATGACCCGGACACGAATCTACACAGACAGACAGACAAAGTGATTCCTATATACCCCCTGAACTTCGTTCGGGGTGTATAATAACTATAACACTAATGTAGCATCCCACAGACATCCAACACAATTACTATACAACTGAAGTGTCTAGTATCCCACAGACATCCAACACAATTACTATACAACTCAATTGTTTAGTGTCTCACAGACATCCAACACAATTACTATAAAACTCAATTGTTTAGTATCTCACAGACATCCAACACAATTACTATAAAACTCAATTGTTTAGTATCTCACAGACATCCAACACAATTACTATAAAACTCAATTGTTTAGTATCTCACAGACATCCAACACAATTACTATAAAACTCAATTGTTTAGTATCTCACAGACATCCAACACAATTACTATAAAACTCAATTGTCCCACACACATAAATTTGTAAGAATTATTGATTACTAATTTGAAAAGTCATTTTGATAAACCATTCTGTCAAAGAGTTTGTTTTAGTGGTGCCAACTTAGTTCCCATGGCAATGCAACAGAGAATAACTGATAAATACGTAAACAAACCGATAAACAAACTAGATGTGTTGAAGGGACACAAATCTCCCAGCCAAAGGGCCATAACTCTGTCAAAAAGCTAACCAACTGAACCCATACTCATACTTGAACTGCACTGCTTTTTTTAGATACATATATCCCAAATTTTATTGCAATATGATCATGAATAACTGAGCAAAAACAATGAATCTTTTGTAATTTTCTGAATCTATGAGGTTTAACTCTGCTAAAAAAAATATCTGAACAGAACCACATATCAACTTGACTTGTGTATTCTCATGAGATATATACATGCTAAAATTCAACTCGAATTGTTTTGTAGTATATATATATATATATATATATATATATATATATATATATATATAAATGAAGTATATATAAGAGAGAGGGGAAAACCTTTGGCTGGACCGGGAATCGAACCCGGGACCCCTGCATTACTAGTCAGGAGCTCTAACCACTGAGCTATCCAGGCCGATATCCACGGTTCGTATATAGCCCTAATTACTACATCCCTCCCTCCTTCAACAGTCTTTGCCCTCGAAGACACATAACCCAGATTCCTTTCGCCCCTGACAGGACCTTCACCTCCAAATGTAGCATAGGAGAGAGAAAATCTTTGGTTGGACCAAGAAACGAACCCGGGACCCCTGCATTACTAGTCAGGAGCTCTAACCACTGAGCTATCCAGGCCATAATAATTGAAAACAATTTAATGTACATGTACTTCAGTAGATTTATTCTATAATATCATAACTTTATCTTTGTATTCATAGGCTGGTTAAAATATACTAATTAAGAAGGAATTCAATGTGTTGTTTAGTTGCTATAGAAACTTACTTCCATGGAAACATTATGCTGGCGATTTAGACTTCTTTTCATTTGCATTTTAAACTACAAGTATGTTACCTACTTATACTCAGCTGAGTCAGTTTTGACCAGAGCTAGCTAGTCCAAAAGTCCTGTTATGAAAATGTTGGCAATCTGACTTTTTGGCTCCATGGAAACATTAAATAGGAACTGTACCAGCTACATGTAACTGTAGTATATTAATTATTGGGTATGCATTTTTTCCCCAACATTTTCTTGACACTGATTTTTATCAGCTACCCACATACATATATATGTACTAACGATTTCTAAATTGTTTTGTGTGTCAACTAAATCTGCAAGGTACCAGAAAAATGATGTTACTTAGGTTATAATCTATTTACACCAGTACACTACCCTTTCATTCATTTCTTTATTTCTCGATTAATCTAACTTTAGTGGGGAAAATAACCTAACTGAATATGGATGACCCTTTGGCTTGTGTCAGTACTTTCTCCATAAGTACATAAGGTCGCTTTTCTAATTACTTTGTTGCAAATAATTTCATTCATTTCCATGAATACCAGATTCTGTGATGATGGCATTAAAAAAGATTTGCAATGCGAAATCAATGCCCATTAAAATTCCCAAAACATCCATCATTTATAACAACACAATTTACAGGGTGGGGGGGTTGCTGTTGTTAAAAACAGGTTTTGGTTTTGTATCAAAATTATAATATGGGTTTATGTGTCATACATGTAGATAAATGACTTATAAGATGCATGCATTACAAAAAATACTGCCCAACGTCCAATTCGGGGTGGGGGTTGGGTATTTTGTTGTTTTTAAAAGCAAATTTTGTGTCCATCTTGGTTATATTAAAATTATGACTTTGAATGAGTTGCCCTGTTTCTGTCAGACTTATCCTGATTGTTTTCTATCAGATTAAAATTTTACATTTTAAATTGGAGTCTGTGAAGCTCTCAGTCAGTGAAGAAAATATATTAAACAATCTTCAATTATAGGTTCAAGCTTTATCTTAAAATGAGTTTGTAAACAATGACTAACACACTATATTTGTTTTTGCATATATATCAGTATTTTTCTGTAAACTATGGACATGTACAGTTGCATTGTTCACTTGAGTACAGTTCCGTCCATGAAAGGGGGTCAAAAACAGGTCATCAAATATTCTCCAACAGTTACAGCCTCTGTGATTTTTTCAGTGGACACATTCCAGCTGAAAAATCTTTAAACAAGTTCCAGCCATGTTGGATCCACTTAAATTTTAATGACCCACAACTGTGTTGTCATAATGATGATGATCAGTCTTATACATTCCTCACAGAAAATATTTGTCTTAATTTCATTTAGAACATCCAATCTTGAATCTGCACCCCTGCCTGTCAGAGCTACAGATGTATATTAACAATACTAAATATTTCCAGCTGATCAATCAGAACTTTAAAGTGAAATTAAATTGACAGATTTATGACTATTTTAATACAAACGTTAAAGTTAATGTGATAAATCCTATTCACAAACATCTATAATCTATTGGCACAGGCATTTCTCATGTACAAGATTTTGCTTGAAGTTTATCAGTGTTTATATTCATCGGTTCAACGGTGAATTGCATATGAAATTGGATATATCTATATATTTGTTTACTGTCTAGTTATTGTACAAACTGAAGCAAAATGAATGATAGTAAAGTACTTACGGATCTGAACTGTGATGACAGCAGCATTGGACACATTTAATGCCACCTGTACGTTTCTTTTTCGGCTAATTTTCTCAGAAGTTTTTGCATTCATGTTCTTCCTGTTGTAATCATGATCACAGCGTAAATCCACTGATATATCATCATTGAAAGCTACCCATCGAGAGCATAACGGTATCCGACAAACACAAGTATCAAATGTAAAATTCTAGTTGAGTTATAGACTTAAACCAGCTGAAAATATCCAAATCACCGCTCCCGAATTTCTACTTTCACTTCAGAAAAGGGACATAACTTGTCTTGATCATGAATATACTTGGAATACGCATTGCAGTTAAGAGTCGAGGTGGTCTAGATTTCGGGAAAAAACTCGCATATTTTCGCAATAGCGCAAATTTTATAATTAATTTATTTTCTTAAATGAAATATGACATCTCTAATTTTTTGATATGTTATTCTAGTAGATACGATGCACATTTATCAATCCAAGAACAATCCACCAGTGGTTGTGTTTCTGCACAAAATTGAAAAAAAAAATTCTCTCATTTTCAGTGGGATTTTTTGGCATTTGGGGGCATATATTTCATGTTAAGGCGTTGCAGCAAAATAATTTTAATTTTAAAAACTATACACAACATAACACACATCATAGCTTAATTGAATAGCAAAGGAAATTAAATGAAAAATGAATATACACATTTTTATAAAGGAAAATTCAATATTTACTGAGGGTCACGTCTTTGCACAAAATTTCATGTCTTGTTGCCATGTAGACACGAGTCAAAGCCCAATTTTAAAGGTGTCATGATTAAAGGACTGAAGTATGTAAACTTTGTGTAAAGTTTCGTCAAAATCCGTGTCGGTCGTTTTCCACATGTTTTGATGCTTACAGAGAATGGCTCTTAACAGGTCAACTTTATGTAAAAAAAAAAAAAAAAAAAAAAAAAAAAAAACGTCAGTACTATGATCAACAAAATTAAAAAAAAAAAGGAATTTAAATCATTTGGTGTACTAGCGATCATCATGAAAGTAAAATGTACGAACACGCTACAAAATAGGTAAATTTACAAAGTACGCATCAAATTGAACAAATGGAGTAAGCAAATATACATGAATAAATTAGCAACTGCATGTGTATGAAGCAATTTATATACATGGAGTTGGTTTTCTCAGAACAAATCCATTATATTTTAAAGTATTGACCACAAACGCAGTTCTCTTTCCCTCTGTTATTGAATTTGGCGAGGAAGAGAGAGAGAGGGAGAGATAGCGAGAGAGAGAGAGAGAGAGAGAGAGAGAGAGAGAGAGAGAGGAGAGAGAGAGAGCGATTACATGGGTGGGGGTGATTGGAAGACAGCGAAGGGTAGCTCTGACTTGTTGAAGAATATGTGTCTATGGAGGAGTACCACAAATTGTCCGGGTATATTCATGCCATGTTTTGTGCACTCTCTTTGTTTGTAGGCCTACGCCACGTTTATGAAATGTAAGATTAGGTCTATTCTCTGCACACTTGAAACAAGGTTTGGGAGCTGTTTCGAATCGGAATAGAATGTGCTGTGGTTTTTATAGGGGACGTCTAATGGCATCTGATTGCTAATCGAAGGCTACTCGAAAGCGACACATCTCCCTTAGCTGTTACCCGCCAATTTAAAGGACTCGTTGTCCGGTTTGAAGAAACCGGAAGATATTGGAGAAGAAGGGGAAGGGTGAAGATTATAAGGGGGAAAGAGAAGGAAGGGGAATAGTGCTAGAGAAGGAGGAGAGGGAGGGTAAAAGCAACGCTGGGTTTGGGACTGGGGGGCTTGGATGGTGACCATTCGTGCTCGGGTATCGCCTAAAAATGGCGACAAATCGTTCGCCTGGCGACAATATGTGTAGCACGAGTTGTCCCTGGCGACCAAATGTACGGAGGCGACCAATTGTACTGTAACATGGCTCAAAGGTATGCTAATAATTTTAGCGAAATAAAGGTTGGCAGAAAAGATGGAGGTATCTGTCTTGTAAATATGGAAGTCGCAATTGAATACATTTTGGCGAGTAAAATGTTGGAGGAAAGCTATCTGACAGCTAAAATAAACTAAATTTACCATCCCGCGTAGAAAATCCAATATGCGGTAGTTAAATCAAAACTTTACTACGTTATCATCATTTTCTTTTGTATAACCAATAAACCAATTTGAACCAAACTCCAGAATGGGAAAAATCATCTGTGGGATTCAAGTTTGTTCGATCAATTTAACGACCATGCCTCCTTCAAACAATGATCATCAAGAGAAAGGCATAAATGAGGTGGGATCACTTACAACCCCTCTCAAAAAGCATTCAGCCAGAAAAGCTTAAATTTCCTGACAAACTTACTCTTCCTGGGCACCTGATTCGACCTCTGGTGTGTCCGAAGGTCCATATTGGTCCAACTATCTATTTTGTATTACTTATGGGATTTATTAGATTGATGCCTGTTCGTTATCTACCCCCTTTCACAAAGTACATTCAATATTGTTCAAATCAAGCTATTGAACCGGGAAAATAAAAACTATTTTTGTCATGAACAACAAAACCGCGACTTTCAAACTGATATACAAACATCCACAGGTAGCTCAAATTCAAGTTTGTTTAAATAATGTCCCGGTGTGGGTGGGCTGGGACCATGACAGGAATCATAGTTTTACATAATGATATAGAAACATCATCGTAACAACAGCATGTTCATGGTTAGTCATACAAGCATAGCCAGGTAGTACAGATTCAGGAATGTTCAAATCATAACCCCTGGGGATAGGGTCGGATCACATTAACCCCTTTTTATGGCAGATAGGCATTTTTACGCATCTCCGATAGAATATGTGAAAGTTTTGCTTAAAGTCTGATTATGAGGGCTATGACATTTAAACGATAGGAAAAAATCTACAAATAAGAAAGAAAACACTTTCTGATTAAAAAATATATATCTATTTAAATTCATGGAGTACAAGTTAAATTAAAATGTATCAAAATATTGCGTTATTTTTTTATCTCGCATTCTATGCAGCATTCGCTGACATTTTGAAATAGCTGTGTGAAAAAGTAATAAAATCAGACTAAAGTTGGAATAGCAAAAGATTATACAGTTGTTTGTGATATACCTGATGACAAATATTAACTTTTTGAAAAACAATGTCGATTGCTATCATTGGTTCACGTGACAGTAGATCATCGTGACATTGCTTATATGTTCTATGACGCGTGTAATAACTTGATAGTTTACTTCATAACACAGACAATTACTTCTTTTTCCATATCTAAAATGAAATATCATTTCATAGTCCTTGAACGAAAAATCCAGCATCGTCAAAATGTGTCATAAAATAGTTCATCGGGATCAAGAGTTTGTCAAAACAAGCTGTATCCACGTGTAAACAGCATATCATCGAATAATAATTACTCAGAATCCGAAAGCGAGTTTGATAGCGATCCATTCGATTCTGGATTACACGTTGATCAGAATGACTCAGAAAGTGATTATTTATCTGACAGTGACACGGATAGTGAACCCAAGGAACCCGAAAATGACACGGAGCCAACAATATTTGACCTCGACAGTCAAATCACTGATAACAGAGATGAGGCCTTCTCGACTGATGATATCAAGGATGTCGACGACCCAAACTTTACAGAGCCGACTGGTCCTACCCATGACCTACCTCCTGATGCCAGACCGTTGCAGTATTCCTTACGTTTGTTTCCAGTAGCACTTTTACAGGTACTTCTTGACAACAAAAATCTGTATGCTGTTCAAAGTGATACGCAGGGATGGACCGATACAACCATTGACGAGATGAAACCATACCTTTGTTTGCAGATTATATGTATTGGTCATCTGACAGGATTGTAGGTAAATTTATGCGGGAGCCTCAAAGTATATCTTAGTATTATATTTTAATGTATGGTATATTTATTCTTGTTTGCAGTGAGATGAACAGTTATTGTTTTGAATGAATTATCAACTTTTGTGTAACTTTGTATTTGAATTACATATTGAAAGTAGAACAATACATGCCACACATCACTGGTAACAACTGTTAGATTGCCTTTACTTAAGAATGGTTTGTTATTTGTTCGCGATATGTTGAATGTTTACTTTGATATTTTAAGTGTTCACTAAAACATAGTTTATTTCACAACAGGGGTTTATATCAATGAACTTAGAGATGACTGTTCACTAAGCTGATATGGAAATGATCATTGATGTTCTCTATTTATCTTGGATATTTTTCATGAAAATATTTTCAACTCAGTTATGAGTAGTGCTATTTCTGTATGATATTTGTGTTTGGTATGCTTCTTTCAACGTTATCAGTATAAACCGCATGATTATGATGCACATATATATTCTATAAGTCTACCTTGTTACAAAATCAAATTTCACATGGCTGTTATATTACTTAAAATTCTAGAATGTAATTATCTCTATTTCCAAATATAATTCACAGTAGTGCTGATGTTGTCAGGGTTTTTTCTCGTTCATTTGAAGGGAACATTGGGTTTCAGGAAATACTGACTTTGAAAAGATTTGAACGACTGCAACGTTTCTTCAATCTAAACGATAATACTACTCAGGGAATAAGGGGAACACAAGAGTGTGACGGGTATTTTGACCATATGTGAATAATGACCCCCCCCCTTTCGATTATATTGCTCTGCATATGTTGCTTGGCTTGTTGAATTCTCTGATAATATGTTTTACAAACTTCTGTTCCTAATTTTTTTTTCGTTTTTTTTTCTTTCACAGGCCTCAATTAGATACATTAATGAACATTTACTTGCAGTTTCTCTTGACAGATTGTATAAGATGAGGCCTGTCCTCTATGAAACACGGAAAATGTCCAGAAATTAAATGAATTTACCTCAGCAACAGTCTATAGATGAAGGCATGATCAAGTATAAAGGAAGAGTTTTAGCTAGACAATACATGCCAAACAAAAATGTCAAAAGAGGCCTAAAGGTATATTTGGAAATGACAGTTATTGGCATACTTGTTCTAATTTGTTTTTATCTTCTGTACATGTCTATGTTGTTTATGTATTCACGGATACGTATATGTTAGTTTTAGTTACATAATTGTGTATTGAAATGTAGGCCTAAATGTAGGTTTTGAAATGTAACATTGTTACTCTTGGTGTTGAGTTGGTTGATATATCATTTTGATTGGTAAACATAATGTGGTTAGGTGTTCATGAGGTGTGATGAGGCTGGCTACTATTATGACTATTGGCCATGCATGTGAAACATGACCTTTTCCATGGAAGATATCTAGGGGAGGGGGTAGTAAAGCACTTGTGCAGAGCTCTCAAATTCAAAGGACAACATATCTTCTTTGATAGGCACTATCATAACTAGGTACAAAATCAAATTTTCATGAAAAAAGATAAGCTGAGGAACATTAATCAAGTAACATATTTGAGATATATGGTTTATCATTCAAAACTGTTGTGAAAGCAATTGGATAAATAAAGCAATTAACTATTTTTCTTAATCTAAGACTGAGTATCGATTTACTGATTTGAAAGTGAATGTTTCAATTCTGCATATAATTTTAAAAATATTGTTCTACACAGGTTTTTCACCTCAATTTCTCTCGTGAGAACATTATTACAAAATGACATCTACTGATGGTAAACCAAAAAGTGCGACTCGGAGGTATTTCCATCAAAGTTAAGAATTACAGACCTAAGAGGAGGAGGGACCATGCAAATGTAACATGATCAACTTATTGTCACTGCATTGAAGGGCAAGAAAACATACATATACTTTATCATTTTAGATATCGCTGAATATAATCCATACAAACCATTAATTCTCATTGTATTTGTTGTAGCCGTCAATATCCAAAGCATAATCTAGTTTTATTACCCACGTATATAGGTACACATTCTGAGTACAAACTCAAGCCCATTTAGATATGTCTTCCAAAAACTTCTCGATCAAAATTCTATATTGGTAAATATAAGGAGGCATCTTTAAAAATCTTCTTCAGAACAGCAGGACCATGATTAATTACACCAATATGCAAGCATCTACGGGTAGTGCAAATTCAAGTTTGTTCAAGGGGTCTTAATAGGCGGTCAAACTTTTATATGGGGATGCAAGGTGAAGATAACGAACAGTGATCAATCTCATAACTCCTACAAGCAATACAAAATAGATAGTTGGGTAAACACGGACCCCTGGACACACCAGAGGTGGGATCAGGTGCCTAGGAGGAGTAAGCATCCCCTGTTGATCGGTCACACCCGCCGTGAGCCCCATATCCTGATCAGGTAAACGGAGTTATCCGCAGTCAAAATCAGTGTGCCAAGAACGGCTTAACAATCGGTATGAAACACGTCAGACAGCATTTGACCCAATGCGAGGTTGTATTGACGAACTAGATCGTTATAACGACCATAGAATTTGCGAAATGCTGACTTCAATCGAGACTGTTGAAATCCCTGTACCATCAACTTGTTTGTCAGTAGCTTACCTCGATTTAAAAACTGACTATACCCAGAACAAGCTCTTGCATATCAAATCAGTTGAGATATATAAACACCATATGCAGGTGATAATGGAATATTGCTAAATAAATGTGGGAAGTTGACGATGGAGAAGCTGAAATCATCCCGTTTGTCATACAGTTGAGTTTTTAGTTTGCCGTTAATGTCTTTTCAAGAGTAACAGAGTCACATCAAATAATATAAGGATGCAAATATTTATAAGTTGCGTGGATTCTAGTTCATGTTATACCACGTGAGTAAAGTCACGGGCGTGTAATGTTAGAATTAAAACTAAAGCGCATAGTTGTACAAGCACATGCTTATTCAAACATAGAGGTACAGAGACGGAGTTCATAGAATCAACTACATAAACACTATACGAAGTAATACTTAATGAGTTTGTTTCAAATTGTGTAATCACTCATATGGGCGAGTGCCAAAAATGATATAGATATCCCATCTTCATTTCGAATGAAACACCCGTGCGTTTATTAACATATACATACAAATACATATTTTGATATATCTACATAGATATGATAGTGCGAGGTTTGGCCACACCGCCAGACCGATTTACGTAATGTTCTTTTTTGGAAGTAATAATAGGTGCTCTAGCTATTTCAGGTTTTGGACAAAGAGCGGGCAGATTTCCCAGGTTGCTAGAATTGGATACCGGAGATAATCCCTGGACTGAAGAACGAATATGCTGATTACCTAATGAAGTGGCGGATTGCTGCTCGCAAATGAAGACATTGGGTGGATCGAACTCCAGTGAAGTGGCTTCATGGGACTTTAGCAAGTCACGGCGATTCATGCGGTACTCGGGATCATTGGTGGTCCGTACAATGCAAGATCGATGATCAACTTGAGTTGTTACTGTCAACAGAAACCAAATATTCTGCTTCTTCATTTTTACGATGTCCCCTTCCGGTGTAAGCGGTTTGGGCTGTTGCGAATAGTGTGTAACTTGTTTCTCGCGCCTATGGATAAGCTGATTGTGGTAGTGTTAATTATTCTGCATGCTGACGTTGCCCATGAGTTATTGGTAAGGTGGAACGAATTCGTTGACTCATCAGAGCTTGTACCGGGGAGAGTGTCGCCTTCCAACGAAGTATTTAAGTACTCAAGGATGCCGAAATAAGGGTTCTCGTGGTCGTATTTACAATTAGCTAATATGTGCTTAACATACTGTACTGTTTTCTCAGCAAGCCCATTAGAATGAGAATATGAGTGACTTGACGTCCCATGTACGAAGCCACACTGTTTTGCTGAACTTTGCAAACTAATCGCTCGAATGCTGTGGACTGTCGTCAGATAGAAGTATCTCTGGTAACCTATGACGGGAGAACGCTATGTACATATATTGAATAACGGTACCGGCTAGCGTGTTGCGAATTGATTATTCTTTACAATATCGACTATAGTAATTTATTTCAGTGACAAGGTCTTGTCCCTCCCAGACGAACAAGCCAGAGGGTACGACTAACCAATGCCTACTTCATGTATAGAAATGTTCCATGTCAAATTGATACTGTAGGTATGGACGTTTGTTTCTGACAAACACAAAATATCAGTGTGCCTTACAATCTTAAAGTTCAGTAAATCTTGATGATGTTCATTTAAAGAACCCACATTTAGAGATCACATCAATGTGGTTGATGCATATATAAAATAAAACGTTTGTAAGTTTTCAGTATGTTCATTACGTCTAAAGCAGAGTTATCAACTTTGATTTTCTCTGCATCAAAGAATCATATTGCTAGGACTCTCGTTGAGTTCGCTCAACTTGATAGTGTATACATTCTGCGTGAAATTCTACTGGTCATATCTTCTATCATTTCTTTAAACGTAATTGGACTTTGTGTACAGTTATTTCCCATTCTAATGTCCAAGAAAACCCATTCAACTTGAAGAGAACTGTATTTGTCATCCATGCTAGATATACTAAATATGACACTAGTTGACCATATTGAAACTTCCTGTCTACTTAAGCTTGGTCTTCAATATTTTGGTCATCATTAGTTTCATTACGGTTTCTGCCGCTTTTGAATTGTATACCGGTTTTTTTTAACGTACAGAATTAAAATAGCAGAGGTCATCAACAACTAACAGAGAGACTGCCAAATGGTTAATTTTCATACGATTCATGTTTGAAAAAGTATACCTTCCCACTTCTGAAATGTCATCAATTAAAAGTATTTCTAGTTGGTTGCATGATGATGAATTCAGCAATGCAGAACCTGGATCCTTGTAAAAAAGCTGTAAACATCTTTGCCTCATAGGGAGATGAAAGGTATTGGGTAATGCAGTTCATTGGTTTAGTTGCTCGGATGATATGTTTCCAATGTGAAGAAGTTGATAGTATACGTCAGTGTTAACTGGCTTATCACTATCTAGCTCTAGATGTGACGGTCTGGTTCAAAATGATCAATTATACCATTGTGTATTGCTGCATTTGTTTTCAACAATGTGGTGTACGTGCACTCTTTTGGGAAAAAACAAATATTTCATCACCTTCAAAACGTCCTTGTAACCTTTCTGGTTGTTCTAGCTGCCCAACAAACATATCTCCTTGCCTAGATTTCTTCAGTGACGTGCATGGTTATGCTTTCATGGAGTGAAACAGATGTAATCCAGTGAATGCTTTTAAGGAGGTATGTCACATCAGAGAAATTTGATATGGATGAAAAGTGAGGGATGCGTACAACAATATTTTTAAAATTGAAACCTTTCAAAGAACCAGAGCCACAAAGTGCTAAAATAGGCCCTTTCACCAAAATAAATGAGACTTTCACAGTTGATGCTCTAGGATTTATAGGTTATTGAACAATTTATTTTATAACTATATCTTTTCTAGTTTTCATTTTACAGTCGTTTAAACTTTGTGTTGTTTTTCAACAGAAAAGCTATATAACGTCATGATGTTCACGTTATGAGAATCACAGTCTAATACACAAAAAATGGACGCATAGGTTGATATATATTTTTGGGGGCTTATTCTGATTGTAAATCACAACTGTTAAAATACTAGGAACTTGTATATTTTCTATCACGATGTTTAAATTTGTGATATATTGCCCCCCCCCCCTCCCCACTACATAACACTACATTTTTTTCCCCGCTGTATTGGTCATAATTGAAAAATGGTGATCAAAAATTAGAATTCCTTGCAGTGAAAGGACCACAGCAAATAGTATTGTTTTACCGTCTATCTCAAAGACGAGTTTATATTTTCAAGTTGCATATATCTATTTGTATCAACTTCCATTAAAATTGATATAATTGAAGATAAAAAAAGAGAGACAACTGTATAATTTTGGTTAAACTTGAGTAATTATAGTAACTAATTACAAAAATGGATTTTTAAAACTATTTTTTTTTTAAATAAAACACGGTGGACCTTTAAAATTGTCGGCACCTCTGAAGTCTTAATTTTCTGAGCGAGGTAGACATTTAAGTCCACGGAGATCTGACATCTGTGCCTCCTTTGTGCCACCGTGTGATAACAAAAAATACTAAGCGAAATATTAGTGGGTGAAAATTAAAACGTATAAAACGACGACTTGTATATATTCATATCATTTAATGATTTATATTATTGTAAATTTAAAATACATGTAGTAATTTAATTTTTAAAAATGTACCTTCACTGTCTATCTTTAAAGAATTATCATGCTGATTTGATAACTTACTTAAATTGTTTACATGTTGGAGTTTGTTATTCGAAACAATTCATCTTAATTACCCTTAACTTATGACGTCCGTTCTGTATTAACTTTCCACGTGTATATGTTTAAAGTAGATATAGAGTGGGCAGTGTCGCTAAATGGATTTTAATTATCTCGAAGTAGAAACCACAACATGTTTGTAAATCGGGATTATTTCTTGTATATTGATATATCAAGATATTGATACATATCCGTATGCAGACTTCCCCGCAGACGTTCACACCTTTATAAAACGCCCAAATTCTCGACACCCCGTACACAAACACCTGTACGTGTTAGTCGGTACAATGATTCACAGCACGAGCAGCATGAGTTCACCAAATAAGAGACTTTCAGGATCATTTGACTCTGAAAATGAACAAACGAATATCACATGGTATAAATTGGCATTGATTTCAATTTGTTAAATAGCATGAATTATAGCAGCTCAAAGAAATGTGGACCATAAAATGACAAGTACAAGCATTGGTTTATTTGTGCGATTATTTTAAAAGATTGACATTTATATTAGTGCACCACATGTCTTTCAATGTATAATTTTTATTGTAATTAAGAATATTAGATAATTTAGATCCGATGTCTACATGTTTACAGGTAGTGTAGAAATATCAAAAAGTGTACAGTTGACAACGCGATTGAAATAAGACTGCGGACGATTTTTTGTTTATTCAGTCACTCACGAACTTACCCGTCTTCTGAATGAAAGTTATAAAACATACTGTTTTGGGGTCAGTTATAACACCCGAAAACGGGTGTAAAAATCATCTTCGCTTGCCATGGGTCCATTCTGCTCTTCGTGGACTGAATACATTTTGCTATCGAAGATGGGAATTTTTTTTTAAAATGCCTGGATTGTCCGCTTGCATAAACATGTATTGCGGTGGTAAAAAAAGTCTAGTAAATCCAATGAAGTTGTAGTAATATAGATTATATATTTATTTCATTTTTGACTGAGAGGGCGTTAGAGAGCTAGGCACGTAACATCGGTTTAAAAAAGGGAGGGGGGGGGCAGTCCTAACTCGCGCCAGCCAAATAATTTAACATGGAAAAAAATGGAAATTAAATATATCAGAATGAAGTGGAATGGTTAATTAATAAGAATAATATTGTACATTTAAGATTTGATTAAACTTCCCGTACCTGTATACATTTACTGGTGCTCTCTCTCTCTCTCTCTCTCTCTCTCTCTCTCTCTCTCTCTCTCTCTCTCTCTGTTACAGATTCAGTAATGTTGTATAGCGTGTACGAATAGAAGCAACTAAAATGCAAATCGTCAAATAATGTTGTCTAGATCTATATATTTTTGTGTGTGTGAACTAATTGCATTTGAAACCGATATTTTAAAACATCCTTACAGTAGACTTGGATGGGTCCATGTGGCGATCTATCCACTGCACACTTAAAGAAATTGAATTTGGGAGGGGGATTGGGACAGTTTGAGTGGATGAAGACCACCACCCACCACCGCCACCACACACATGTACACAATTTAAGGTTTTGAAGATTGGGCAATTTAAGCACAATTTCCTGTTGCTATTGTAGGCTGGATTATTAAATATATTTATTGGCACAACACATGTCCAGTTTATTAATTGGCAAAACATATATAATATAGCATTCAGTCCGTCTGTCATAATTTAATTTTACTTGTATCACGCAATTTGATTTGTTTAACACGCTGAAAAAATATTTGTTGATATTGTATAAATGTAACTTGGCATGGGGACACACCTCCTTGACAACCAAGACGACACTATTTTTCCTTTTCTAATTTTACATTGGACAATGGAACACTCATACGTTGATAGGCCTTGAAACTAGGCCATGAAATTGAAAATCAACGGAATTAAACATGCACAATAAATACTGTACTGTCTTACCCCCCCCCCCCTAAAAAAAACCCCAGTCTTTGTTTACAAGTAAAGTTACATAAAAATAGAAAATTTAAAAAACTCTTGACATGTACAACGATATCATATGTGAAATAAAAAAAAACCGGTATATCGAGTATTTTCATATGGGGGTTACTTGATCCGCCTATCGAAACATAAAATGCGCCATGAATGTCTTACAACAGATGACGTCATGTCTCATCAATAACATATGGATCGCTATCTATGAATTGCTTACATAATTTACTGTGTCGGATTTAACTGGCGGCAATGCTGAATGCTTTGGTAAGTCATGTTGTAGTTTAAATCTGTTATTTTGAATTCCTTTTTGCCTGACCAGGCCATGCTAATATTCAGCCCGAAACTTGTATGTACTGTAAATCAAAGAAGGACTTGCTCCCAATGTACATAAAGTTAGGTTAAATAAAACAGTTATTTCGAATGTTGACAATCTAAAGCTGCGTAGTAACAATTTTGTAAAATAAATAAAGCAAAAAATTAGTCGATATGATATCAGTACCATACAAGAATACTTGCGTGAAGCCTGAATATTTTCCGATATCCCAAAGTAAAAGAAGACGCCGCGCCATGTTCATTTCAGTCACTAAGCCCAACAGTTTCAATAACTGTCATTTCGTTAAATGATAATGTTTACGATAATAATGTAAAACTACCAAAATTGTACACAGTTTTTAAGCAACAATGCAATGAAGATGTATTGTGAACGACTTTAAAAGATGAAAACAACTAGGTATTGAAAATGAACATCTATAGTAAAAGGGCAAATGTAATAAAAGAGGATTGCAGGGCTATATATAGGGTAATGTCTCGGGGGAGACTTTTGATGGTCAAATACGACAGTGCGTCGCTTAATACAGTGGGTCAGTATAACAGTTTTGACTGTACTTATATTACAGGGATAGTGAGTTACGACTTGATTTCAACATGGAGACGTTGTGTTTGTTATCAGCTTTTGTAGTTTACTTTAAGTGTTAGTTTGCTTTTCTATTTAGTTTTCGTTTCTATGTAGAAATTCTATTGTTCTGAGGAAGGGAGAAGTATACCCGAGAATTTGACAATTCACTGTTGTTTGTGCAGTTGGGCATTTTGGTGCTTTTTATATCCTTATTTATTTGATTTCGTATCTAATATTAGATCCGACACTTTAGATGTTGGGTGTTGTTGGTTTTTGTACATTGGATGAAGATAAAGGCAAAACTTGATATAATTAATTACGCATGCAATCAACATTTCTAACGTTATGTTTAATATAATGCCCTTGGTTCAACAATTATCATTTCAGAGAATTTTCTAGTTGATGTACCGTCAACCTAATTCTTATCACTGAGAAATTTTGATTGCAAAGGGCAAAGCTCAACTAGAATACATTGTTAGATTCATGTATAACTAGTGATATGTATGTAGCACTGTATATTTGTAATGCAGTAAGTGGTACACTGTATATTTGTAATGCAGTAAGTGGTACACTATATATTTGTAATGTAGTAAGTGGTACACTGTATATTTGTAATGCAGTAAGTGGTACACTGTATATTTGTAATGCAGTAAGTGGTACACTGTATATTTGTAATGCAGTAAGTGGTACACTGTATATTTGTAATGCAGTAAGTGGTACACTGTATATTTGTAATGTAGTAAGTGGTACACTGTATATTTGTAATGCAGTAAGTGGTACACTGTATATTTGTAATGCAGTAAGTGGTACACTGTATATTTGTACTGTAGTAAGTGGTACACTGTATATTTGTAATGTAGTAAGTGGTACACTGTATATTTGTAATGTAGTAAGTGGTACACTGTATATTTGTAATGCAGTAAGTGGTACACTGTATATTTGTAATGCAGTAAGTGGTACACTGTATATTTGTAATGCAGTAAATGGTACACTGTATATTTGTAATGCAGTAAGTGGTACACTGTATATTTGTAATGCAGTAAGTGGTACACTGTATATTTGTAATGCAGTAAGTGGTACACTGTATATTTGTAATGCAGTAAGTGGTACACTGTATATTTGTAATGTAGTAAGTGGTACACTGTATATTTGTAATGCAGTAAGTGGTACACTGTATATTTGTAATGTAGTAAGTGGTACACTGTATATTTGTAATGCAGTAAGTGGTACACTGTATATTTGTAATGCAGTAAGTGGTACACTGTATATTTGTAATGCAGTAAGTGGTACACTGTATATTTGTAATGCAGTAAGTGGTACACTGTATATTTGTAATGTAGTAAGTGGTACACTGTATATTTGTAATGCAGTAAGTGGTACACTGTATATTTGTAATGTAGTAAGTGGTACACTGTATATTTGTAATGCAGTAAGTGGTACACTGTATATTTGTAATGCAGTAAGTGGTACACTGTATATTTGTAATGTAGTAAGTGGTACACTGTATATTTGTAATGCAGTAAGTGGTACACTGTATATTTGTAATGCAGTAAGTGGTACACTGTATATTTGTAATGCAGTAAGTGGTACACTGTATATTTGTAATGCAGTAAGTGGTACACTGTATATTTGTAATGCAGTAAGTGGTACACTGTATATTTGTAATGCAGTAAGTGGTACACTGTATATTTGTAATGCAGTAAGTGGTACACTGTATATTTGTAATGCAGTAAGTGGTACACTGTATATTTGTAATGCAGTAAGTGGTACACTGTATATTTGTAATGCAGTAAGTGGTACACTGTATATTTGTAATGCAGTAAGTGGTACACTGTATATTTGTAATGCAGTAAGTGGTACACTGTATATTTGTAATGTAGTAAGTGGTACACTGTATATTTGTAATGCAGTAAGTGGTACACTGTGTATTTGTAATGCAGTAAGTGGTACACTGTGTATTTGTAATGCAGTAAGTGGTACACTGTGTATTTGTAATGCAGTAAGTGGTACACTGTGTATTTGTAATGCAGTAAGTGGTACACTGTATATTTGTAATGCAGTAAGTGGTACACTGTATATTTGTAATGCAGTAAGTGGTACACTGTATATTTGTAATGTAGTAAGTGGTACACTGTATATTTGTAATGTAGTAAGTGGTACACTGTATATTTGTAATGCAGTAAGTGGTACACTGTATATTTGTAATGCAGTATATTTGTAATGCAGTAAGTGGAACACTGTATATTTGTAATGTAGTAAGTGGTACACTGTGTATTTGTAATGCAGCAAGTGATACACTGTATGTTTGTAATGCAGTAGATAGTACACTGGCCCCAGGGGAATGTCACATGCTACAAAATAAATCTTCTCACTATACAATTATTATACTTCAGCAGTGTGGATGTGACTTGAATTAAACTCCTACATCACCAGTATGAATTGATGCACAGTAATGATTTTTTTGTTTTAAATTAAGAAGAAAAAGCTACTGTCTGATCAAGTGAGCAATGTGACCCATAGGACTATTGCCTTGAATCCTATCATGTCATGCAATGTGTGATGAATGTGATTAAATGATTGGATTTAAATAATTGATCAATCGTTGATTACAATTATCAATATATAATTGATGTTGTCTGTGGTAGGTTGGGCCCATTTCAACAGGATTAAATGATTAACTTCTTTCTCAGTTATAGACAAACTGTGATGAACTTGCTTGTGATAAGGCGTTTTTTTCCAAATAATGATACTCAGATGATCGAGTGGGCATGTTGGTCTTGGTATGAGATGTAGGATTTGTGATTGATTGATTACCTTCTGTGTTTTTATACCCTTAGACTATCCAGACAGTGTGGAAGAGGACACCCGAGAGGAATCTGACTCTGATGACCAGGACGCAAGGGGAGAAGCTGATCCTAAAACATGTTGCCAGCGGTGTATCTTGGTGTAGATGTAAGAATTAATTTTCCCAGTCACACATAATCTTCTAGTGAAATGTTGCTTTGATTTTAATATGTAAACATACAAAACATCAATTTCAAATTTTAGTGTGTTTATACATTTAATGAAACATATTTTTTTTTACTCCTGTATATATATAAATATCACATCTTGAGAAAAGTGTTTCCTTGCAAGTTTACAGAAATGACGTAATGATCGTATTTCATATTTTACAGATTGAGTACGATTACAATTACCCCTCCTTCAGCAAATGGTTCTGATCTAATTTTCCTAATTTAGTGATGGTGGACATTGATTACATTTCCTCATCTAGTGATGGTGGACATTGATTATATTTCCTCATCTAGTGATGGTGGACACTGATTACATTTCCTCATCTAGTGATGGTGGACATTGTTTACATTTCCTCATCTAGTGATGGTGGACACTAATTACATTAATTTAGTGATGGTGGACATTGATTACATTTCCTCATCTAGTGATGGTGGACACTGATTACATTTCAGCATCTAGTGATGGTGGACATTGATTACATTTTCTCATCTAGTGATGGTGGACATTGATTACATTTCCTCATCTAGTGATGGTGGACACTGATTACATTTCCTCATCTAGTGATGGTGGACATTGATTACATTTCCTCATCTAGTGATGGTGGACATTGATTACATTTCCTCATCTAGTGTTAGTGGACATTATTTTATAGATTTTATTTGTGATTGTGGATATTGATTATAATGCCTCATTTAGAGATGGTGGACATTAATTGCATTTCCATTTACATTGATTCATTGACGTTAAGCTCTGTGCTTTGTATGGCCATTTTCATGATTTAAAACTAAAAATATTAAATCACGTATTTCCATGGAATTTATGTATAATTTGTAAATTCCTGGCTAGAGATTGTAATTCATACTGTTGTTTGTCCTCTAATTCCTAACCTGAATGGGAATTTTTATATTTTTTTTTTTAGAAACATTAAAATTGCGAAATAACCTCCCTGCATGGTAAACAACTGAGCTATGAAGCAAACGTTTCTTTAATTTAAATTACTTTTTGATATATCATTGATCACTGTTCGTTATCTTCACCTTGCATCATTCTACAAGAACAATACATTTGGCCAAAGAATACAGAAAATATATAAAAGAGTTTTCAGGGGAAAACTGTCACATGAAAAGTCGGTCAAATGCTATGTGTTACATAATATCTTGTAGGTGACTATCAAAGCCATGTATATATCAAGTTTCATAAAAGTTGATATATTTATTATCCCCCCTTCAAAAAAGAGGGGCATATTGGTTTGCACCTGTCGGTCGGTCGGTCGGTAGATCACATGTTGTCCGCTGAATATCTTGAGAACCATTCATTTGATGATAATGATATTTCCTATATGTGTTGGTTATGAATAGAAAGGGACCCCTATTGTTTTTTAGATCCAAGGGTCAATCTTCTCTGGAAATAGGAATATAATGTCCTCTCAATATCTTGAGAACCCTTAGATTGAAAGACATCAAACTTGGCATACTGGTACATCCCAATGATTAGATGACCCCTATTGATTTTGAGGTCACAAGATCAAATGTCAAGGGTCAAACTGGACAAGGGAATATATTGTCCGCTCAATATCTTGAGAACCCTTTGCTTGCCAGACATCAAACTTGGTACATCTTCAAAAAAAGATGATCCCTATTGATTTTGAGGTCACATCTTTAAAGGTCAAGGGTCAACCTGGACTTTGGAATATACTGTCTGCTCAATATCTTGAAAACCCTTTACTTGACAGACATAAAACTTAATACACTGATGTATATTTAGGAGAAGATGACTCATATTGATTTTGAAGTTACATGGTCAAAGGTCATGGGTCAAACTGGACATATTAATATACTGTCCACTCAATATCTTGATAACCCTTTTGCTTGACAAACATCAAACTTAGTACACTGGTATAGCTTCAGTAGAAGATGACCCATATTGATTTTGAGGTCAAAAGTCAATAGTTGAACTGGACATAGTAGTATATTGTCTCCTATATTTTAAGAATTATTTGCTTGATTTACACCAAACTTGGTACACTGGTACAGCATAAGGAGTAGATGACCCCTATTGATTTTTATGTTGCATGGTCTATTCATTCTTGACATAGGAAGATATTGTCTGCTCAATATTTTGAATTGATGATACTACTATCAATTAAATGATATGTGTATAACCCTTTTCAATTTTGTACCATGAGGGGCATATGTGTTTTACAAACATCTCTTGTTTTTGAATAATTAAATTTTCTGATACTATATAAAGAAAAGTAAAAACTTTAATTCAGGACAATTAACAAAGAAGTTCCACGACTTTTATTAACATGCTAATAGGTCGTTAATGATGAGGGAACCATAAAATACTACATAACAAGACATCCATGGGCCACATCGCTCACCTGAGTTGCGTTGGTTCTGCTGAGATTTTTCAATTTCTGTAAAAAAATCATTATGCTCATGGAAAATATTGCATTACTTGAGGTCAAAGATCATAAAATGAATTGTATATTGTTAACGTCCCATTCAATTACATTTACTCAAATGGAGACGGTGATACTATTATTGCTGATGAATGGCTGCATAATTTAGACTCATGTTCGTAGTTATGGCCTTTGAGCCCATTTATTCCACGCCTACGACAAGCAATGGGTACTGAGCATCTATTCCAGGCGCGGATCCAGAATTGTTTTCCAGGGAGGGGGTCGAATCTTTTTCACAAAATCGAACCCGTGATAAAACTCATTTTTCTTATAAATCGTTGTATTGTAAATTTTTTTTATCTTTGCAGATTCCAGGGGGCGGGTCCGGACCCCCCCCCCCTCTAGATCCGCGCATGTACTCTAAACCGGATCCCACAGGCTCTTAACATGAAGTAAAAGTCTTTCATATACTTTTTATGCAAAATATGAAACTATGGGTTAAATGTTTTATAAAATATTGTCTAGGTTATGTTTATATATATATATATATATATGGCCAAAAGTATTACAACAAACATGGCTGACGTCATCACAATTTTACTCGCTTCAAATTTTATTTTTTATTGCTGACGCGTAACAAAGTAAGCTAGGGTCGTGATGTCAGGTATGCGAATTAACTAGGGTACGAATTATATGGGGAACCGTTTGTAATTCAAAGTAGCAGACGATTTCCGGTAAGGTATCGAATGAAAACAATGTCGAAGAATGAGAGATAATTGTCAAAGGACCTAAAGGAAAGGATTGTAATTCTAAATTCAAAGGGATTTAATGACAACAAAATTAGTGAATCATTATGAATCCATCGAAGCACTGTTGGACGAGTTTTGAAAACATTCCGTCAAAAAGAAAGTGTTAAAAACGATCCCCGGAGAGGAAGGCCCCGAGTGATAGATGAGAGGGGTGATCGGAAACTTTATCGCTTTCTGAAAACTAACAGAAGACAATTTCTTCAAGACATTACATCAACTTTTAATAGGAATGAAGGTACAAATGTGTCCATGAGAACTGTTCGTCGTAAGTTACACCAGGAAGGATACAGGAGGGGCAAAATTCAGAAAACGCTTACAATCGCTAAAGTCAACAAACAACGCCGAATTTTGTGGTGCCGAGGAAAAGACATTGGAAACCTTAACAGTGGTAGAAAGTTATTTTCTCAGATGAAACACAGGTAGTCATTGGACAAAATAACTCTGTAAGTTTGTGGAGAACATCGTCCGAGAAGAGGAAACCTTACCGTCTGAACCAACGCAAAACGCCCGTGAGAGTAAGTTGTATGTTTTAGGGGTGTATTACCTATTATGGTATTGGTGTTCGTGTACCTGTTGATAGAAATCTAAACTCAGCAAGGTATATTGAATTGCTGGATAATCACTTATGGCCCATTGTTAGCAAAATTTTTGGAAATCAGCAATTTATTTTCCAAGACGATAATTCCACCCCCACTCCTCTAGACAGACCAATACTTGGAAATAAGAAAACGGTATTCCAAAATTCAACTGGCCTGCACAGTCCCCGGACCTTACTGTCATTGAAAATGTCTAGCGTTGTATCAAAATCAAACTGTTCCGTGAGTTTGATGATATTAAAAACCGGGATGACCTAAATGGCTGCAGTGACAAAAATTTGGAATGACCTCTCTCAAACATATATCCGTAGCTTCCATGCTTCAATATCTTCAAGACTACGACAAGTTATTATTCAGAAAGACTTTGCAATAAAATACTAGAAAAAAATGGTAAATAAATAATGTTTATTTCATTGAAAGTTGGTTTTTTCCATGCAGCTGTTATTTACATTGTGATGACGTCAGCCATGCTTGTTGCAATACTTTTGGCCACTCAGTGTATATGGTATATACACACACAAATATGAAAGCCCACCTAAATATTTTAAAATGTAATACCTGAGGATTATAAAATGAAAGCGCTTGCGTTAAATTTTTAACTTTGTGTACTCTTTATTCTATTTCTTTTAATATTTTATACCGGTGTAACCGTGGTGGCGGTCGCTGGTGCTCAGGGTCGCTCTTAATAGAATTTATAGGGAAAAGAACGACTCGGATCACCGGCTTCTGCGCATGCGTGGTATTTAACTCGAAGCGGTGCCCTACTGGTTTTAAATCCATAGTAATAATAAACCCCCTTCTCAGTTTTCTGTTTCGTATGCACATCATAACTTGAAAGATACAAATTAACTTGTATTATCCAACTCCAAAATTGATATTTTAATGCATAAGATTTCTGAATTATGTCTAAGATATCTAATAACGAATAAACAACTTGAAAACAATGGCTGTTTATTCAAAGCATATTTACAATAGTGTTATCTCCATAACAATTCCTAAGTCATCTTTTATATTTTAATCACATGACAACAGGTGTGAACAAGGCACAGCTAGACGCCTTAAACTTGGATTAACGTGCAGGTGTAAACAATTACCTGTAAATAAAATAACACCAGGTTATTCTACCGTGACCAACCTTCGTAATCATAAGTACAAATACCACTCGCCCAATTTACAAACAATACGTAGGCACATATTCAACATTGTTTTATTATTTATTTATCTATTTTGCATAGTATGTTTCTTCTCTCACCCTCTTTTATTTCAAATATATTTTCTGATTATCTGAATTCAAATTATCTCCGATATGCGAACAACCACACATCTACTGTATACAACTTGGAGGTTTACTTTGGGTGTTTTTGTACAAAAGTGGAAGACTTTCCTATTACGAGATAATTCTTTTTGTGTTAAAATTTAACCAACTAGACTCTATATACATGTACATATAGCAGGATCGTGTATAGGAACCAGCAGGCATAAGGGATCGTGCCATCCTTCTTATTCCCAATAAAAACCATAAGACAACAAAACTAACGTCTGGCGGCTTTTTTCGTCTTTATTTACCTAATATCTATTTATTTATTTTCAAGGTCAACGTATATCTGTTCATTTATGCCCCAACTATAATTGCTTACAAAGGACACGTTTCAGTTTCACGAAATTAGTCAAAATAGGATTCATGGTTGGTATACGGACAAAAAGTCACAGGATAAACGTCACTGGACAGAAAGTCACAAAATATGTAGAAAAGTCACAAAAATGACTTAGCAAATGAGACCCCATATATACTTTTAAGATAATAATAACAGGTGGTACCCAAATGCTCACTAAAGCTGTTGTTCAGACACCAGACATTTCTTACAGTGGATAGGAGGTACAAGGTAATACATGTCATCATTATTGATGTTTGTTTTGCCACATTTAGCACCTTCAGTTCATTATTAAATGTTCATTATCAGATAATAAGAAAGGAAAAATCATTAACTTGTTTATATATCAATTATTATATGATAGTTCACTTACTTCTTGTTTTGACAATGATCTGGAGTGAAAGGAAGCCAACCATAATTCTGCCATCATTATATGTAATATGTAGTATACTAAACCAAATGATCATCAAGCTTATTTCATCGAAATAAGAAATCTCTCTTTTTAAAAATCAAAATGATATTTTACAATAAATATGATAAAAGGAATAACAATTTTATAATTATTATCAAAATCTCATAGAAAATATAAAGTTTGCATATATATTTTCTTAAACGTTACAAAAAGAACAGATATGTTTTCAAATATAATAAAAAATCAAGTTTTTTATTTTCTTATAAACTGTGACTTTTTGTCCTATGACATTTTGTTCTACTATCATAAAATTCTAATTGTGACTTGGTCTTATTTTCTTATAAAATTGTGAATTTTTGTCCTGTGACATTCCCAGGGAAACCTATGGAAATATGCCGCACAGATAAGGAGAGCTCTTCTGACAAAGTAAAGCTCGAGAAGAAAACCGGCCCTTTTAAGGGCCACAGAAATATTTCGAAAAGATGCCTCAAATAACATACATTCAGAGAGACGAAATCTTTTTAAGAGTCGAAACATATACTCCCTAATTACCAGCATACAGCCTCACCGAACTTTCTATCAAACATATAAAAATCAACAAATCATTTGTTTTCAGTCTTTATGGTCCGAAATATACGTATAAAATTGGCATATCTTTTTTTTTTAAAATAGCCAAAGTAGAAATGTAATTGAAGAGAATAAAAATTTATCCTATTGCAATTGGTGTGGAATATTGGTTATATACTTTCTTCAGTAAATGGCTTAATTATGCATGTATGAATGCATTATGCTGAAGGGGGGGGGGGGTGTCCTTCATGCAAAAAACTGAGCTGAAAGACTGGTATCATTGGGGGTTTCCCAATTCAAATGTAATATGCGCTTAATTCAAATTTTTAACAAGGGTTAAGGATATGTTCTCTTGCCCAAAGGAGAAGGTTGGTTTAAATGGGACATTTTAATGCATTTTTGACTATGCAAATGTCAAAAGGAATGATTTAATATGGTGCATGTAATTGCATGTTCGAAAGAAATTTTTGTTCCTCCCCCGGGAAAAAAAAAGATTTAAAATGGGACATTTTAATGCATTATTGACCGAATTTCTTGCTCCTTCTTCCTTTCATTTATAGTCACCACATGCTTTATATCTTTGGTTGTGGTTAAAAGAAATAAGAAGACCTAGGGGAGGGGACTCACCCCCACCCCCTCTAAATCCGCAACTGCATAGATATGTAGACTTCTTTATATTTTGAATTAAGGTATGTCATGTATAATGAAAGGATAATGAAGAATTTTGAAGGATTTAGATCAACATAAATGTTTATTGTCAAATAATGATGAAAGTGAAGCAGATGAAATTCACATGACTGGTGAATGGTTCGAAGCTGACATTTTTGCACTTAAGACTTTTTAGAAGAGTTGTCTGCCCTTTGTATAAATAAGAAAAATCTAATTTTCTAAAAATGTGTGTGGTCAATGATTAATTTTATTTCATATTTTCATTAAGAGAAAGTGTATGTAACTTTCTACCAAGAGATTTGTATCAAACTATAACTTCTTTTTAAAATATTGTAATAAAACATACTTCATATTTTGTCAGAACTGACTAGGGTATGGTCTGTAAAAGTTGCACAAGGTGCAAATGGGTGGCGGTTTGATGTGAAATAGCTAATTTAAGTGTAGTTTCAGAATTCGGGAGAGAAAAAATGGGGAAAATAATTATTTTGAATTAATTATGAGCGTCGGTGTCTGGGGTCGCTCTTCAGAATGACCGTTTCATATTTTGTCAGAACTGACTAGGGTATGGTCTGTAAAAGTTGCACAAGGTGCAAATGGGTGGCGGTTTGATTTGAAATAGATAATTTAAGTGTAGTTTCAGAATTCGGGAGAGAAAAAATGGGGAAAATAATTATTTTGAATTAATAATGAGCGTCGGTGTCTGGGGTCGCTCTTTAGAATGACCGTTTCATATTTTTACTTCACACAATCCGAAAAAAAAAAATACTTGAATTACATGTAATGCATTAAGAAAATTACACAATTTGAATTTATTTAATACTAATAATAATGCTTTGATTAGATAATGTACAAGAAAGTGGTAGTTAAAACAATTATGGGGGTCACTATTCATGGTGTAGAAGGTAATTTGAAAACAGCAAAATAACAACTTTATTATTTTCAATGGATCAGCACAGCATGAAATTCTGATTGGCAAGACATTCTTGAAAACTTGGGTTTAAAACTTTTGTTTTCACCTTTTGAGCACTGACCTTTTCTTCATTATTGTTCAGGCCAAATAAAAAGATGTGTGGTTACAGTTAAACGACAGTCCATAATTTTTACCCCCGACCTTCAACTATCTTTTTTTTTCGGTTTTTAATATTTCCTAAATTCGTTACCATATACAAATAAAATACACGCCTTTTTCAAGATTTTCTTTTATGAGAAGGGTTAACTTTATTTACCACTATATATAGGTTTTTGGCCCATTTTCCTTCAGGTGAAGCTTTAAGTTCTTTCATAGCCAATATATAGATACCGCTCAAATGCTAAGCTGTAAACACTTACAACAGGCCATCTAACGTTAGACAGAGAGTGACATAGAACTAAAAAAAATGCTTAAATACACAACTGAGCTATCACTCTACTTATTTTTGAAACAGTAAGAAAGATTTAAAAACTTGGAAGGGTTTGAAAACTGTAACCTGGGTGAAATATGACAACATGATTTTGGCAAATGCACTGATTTTGTTCTGCATTTTTATTTTTTTAAAATATATATATATGTCTTAGAATTGTAAACACTAGGGTGATCCCTACCAATTTTGATAAATATATGTAAATGGTATATGCAAGGAAGTGACGATAAAAGGAAACTGTTTCCATCTTAAGTCTATAATAAAAAAGAAATTAAATATCATTCTTACATACCAACACTATATTTCAAGGGATTGTAACTGAAACTACACATAGTATTTTATTTCGTCTCTTCATTTTGGCTTTCTATAACATTTATTTTTATTCATTCCAAATTAGATCATACTTTTTACATTAAGCACTGAAATTTTTTAAAGCTTCATTATAATTGTTAATGTTTTGTTTTTACTTACTAAGAAAATTTCAGGACTTTATTTTTCATTTGGGTTTAAATTTTTATTCAAAATTATGGCTCATATGAGGATACCTCCACGTGGTATGAGCTGAGCAATGATGTCACAAAATTACCTTCTTTCTTAGTCTTATTAAAAGAAGTGACATTAGCAGACATCCTCGTATTGTAAATATATATCTGTATCTAGTTTAAAAAGAACACACTTTCACATTATGACCCCTGGTCTACTTTTTTGGGGATTGACAATGTTATGGTTTTGGCAATTATTTAATTAAGGAAATCAGAGGTCATGATTTGAAAAAGCTTGAATCTACAATACCTGAGAATGATTCCATATTAATAAGACTGATCACTGTTTGTAAACACATTTCTTCATTCCTCCTATCTAAAACTAAATTGCCCATTGCCAATTGTGTTCCTCACTTACACCTGGAGTGTTAAGATTTGAGCAAACTGCTTCACTACTTGAAGATGCTTACATATAACTATGAATAATCATGACTTTGCTGTTCTTGAGAAAAAGATTTTTACAGTTTCTTCCTATGTATTTGTATGTAAAACTTTGATCCCCTATTGTGTCCCATTCAACACCCGGGGGCCATGATTTGAGCAAACTTGAATCTGCAACTATGTCAGGAAGCTTTCATGTAAATCTGTGCTTTTCTAGCTCAGTGGTTCTTGAGAAGAAGATTCTTAAAGATTTATTCTATATATTTGTATGTAAAACTTTGACCCCCTACTGTGGTCCCATTCAACACCCGGGGGCCATGATTTGAACAAATTTGAGTCTGCAATATGCCAGGAAGCTTCAATGTAAATTTTAGCTTTTTTTGGCCCAGTGGTTCTCGAAGATTTTTAAATGAAACCCACCCTATTTTTGCATTTTTATGATTATCTCCCCTTTGAAAGGCTCATGGCCCTTCATTTGAACAAACTTGAAAGCCCTTTACCCTTCTGGCATGTTTTCAAAGAAATGAATTTAAACTAATTTCACGTGTTTTGAACTACGTGAAGTAAATTATTTTAATGGGATATGAACTCCACATCTCCATTCTTAACATTAATTCAACATAAATTATCCACTTTTCAAATACTGAATGTCTGATATCATCATTGAAAAACACTAGATATATCTAGATATGATGTTTACCTAGAAATGTAAACCTGAGTCGGTCAAAAACAGGCACCTATCTTCTTAGTCAGGTTAGTGTTACATAACCATGATAAGTTTATTGGATTGGCTAGTTGTGCTTTGTGCTCATTTCATTACAAATGAAACTTAGTCATGGGGCTTGGATTATTCTGACCACAAACTATGTCGAAAATCTGCTTTAAATTCATAATTCATAAGTAATTGCGCAAAAAATTAAAACTAAATACCTAAGCATTTCAACACCTACATAAAAATATTTCATTGACATAGCTGATGGCTTTTCGATATTAAAAAACACAATAGAGGAAATTCGAGTCACAACTTTGTTTTGAATTAAACTGGTACAGTGTGATCATGATTCGCATTTATTCATACTAGCAATTAAATCATAGACAATAAAAACAATATTACTTACTTTTTCTTTTTAAACCACTATCTTACTTTCAAGGTATTGTTATCATAATCATAATGATATAAATCAGTCGAGACTCGATCGCTCGAGTACAAGACGACATTGGTGGGATGCCGATCTCGATGATTCTTGCATGTAAAATGAGTAATTATTAGTAAGTTTCTGTTGATATTTTTGCTAAAGGAGCTGCACTAGTTATATAATTTAATATATTAGTTAAAATGCACGTCTTCTTATTAAAATATGTGCATAAATGAAGTTCATATGCCGATCACAATTTCAGATGTAGAATTAAAAACCAAAGCATTTTCTGGTTTTTAAAACAAAATAATTCAATAATACCAATTGTTTTATTGTCTTTTGGTTTTTTTTTCATCACCAAACTTCACACTAATTGCTGATTACAACCATATAAAATGTTTACAATTACCTATGGGTCGAATTATGCGAGCGTCGAACAGCAGGGCTACCGCTATATTTAGAGCGACCCTGAGCACCAGCGACCGCGATCACCGCTACACCGGACACTGTGATTTTTTTTTTTTTTAATTTGGATATATATTTATATATCAGGCTGTCCAGCACCCTTGGATAAAAAATATGGGCAAATTTTAGGGGTAAAATTTTAAAAAATTAGGGCTAAATTAGGGCTAAAATTAGGAATTTTTAACCAAATTGCGGAAGTTTTAATTATTTAAAAGGACTTACCTTGTCAAATTTGACAATAAAGAAACTCACATGACACACAAATAAGATGTTACATAAATCTTAACTCTTTATCACAAAGTCACAACCAATAAACAAGCTTAACACATGGATCCACAGGTCAACTGCCTTTCACTGCATCAGCATTATCTGAATAAGAACTGCAATCTACGTTAATAACACACATTTTGTATGAATGCATTTTGATTTTTCAAGACTGATAAAAAAGTAGGAATTGACATGAAAAATAAGGGCTTTTTTAGGATTTCCCCTTGAATTTTACATTTTTTTTAAGGAATTTTAGCAAAACTGAAAAAAATTAGGAATTTTAGGGCCGCTGGACAGCCTGATATATATATATATATATATATATATATATATATATATATATATATATATATATACAAATATGAAAGACCACCTAAATAGTTCAGGAGATAATGTCTAAGTTGGGTTTTCTTCAAGGGTCAATGTCACAAGTTTTGAAACTTGTACGAAAAGGAATTGTCTTGTCACAAGAAATGTACCGCCATATTTCGTTTCACTCAAAAGAGCTGGGTGACAGCCAGGATAAAAACAAGAGGCCCATGGGCCACATCGCTTACACGAGTTACCTTGTCCCTACATGATGTTCTGTAAATTTTTAAAGAATTCTTGCAAAATTTTACTCCCATCAAAAAGGTTTGACCCCATATTGTGACCCCAGCTTAGCCATGATACTTGCCACAAGGGGGGGGGGGGGGGGGGAGGAGGTATGAAATGTTCATAGACCCTTTATATTTCCATATAAAACTTTAATATGGTCCTTCATTTGAACAAACCTGAATCCCCTTCACCCAAAGATAATTTGTGTCAATAATGATTGAAATTGGCAAATTGGGTCAAAGAAACCCACGTGTCGGAGCGGGCACCTGCCATACCCTCTCAAATACATGTACAGTGCACAACAGGAGTTTTATGCATCCCACCGCGGAAAGATCACGTTTGAAAATCCACGGAGATACACCGTGTTCCACGGTGCGTGTTAATTGCGAATACACACAACTTCTAGGAGCTTTGCTGTGGCTATGGGCGCCTTGCAGGAGGAGTTAACGTGTGCCACAGGCTAAATAATCATGATAAAGGCGGAAGTTTAATAAAAGAAAAAATGTCAATATTGTCCGCCCTGATATTTATATTGTTTTTCAACATTTTGAGCCAATTCCAACGATGACAAACACTATATATTATGTTTTTGAGAAGACCTGGTTTTGAAATTTTTTCTTTAAGTCTTCTAATCCCTTTCTTCATTAAAATATTCTTAAATTAAATGTTTAATAATTATGCTTACTGCAAGCGATTCCTGTTTTGAATGCATATTAATATATTCAGTAAATGAAAAGCATGTATGTAAAACATGTAAAAGGGATATTTAATAATTACCGATGTTCTCTCTCTCTCTCTCTCTCTCTCTCTCTCTCTCTCTCTCTCTCTCTCTCTCTCTCTCTCTCTCTCGCTCTCTCACACACACACACACACACACACACACACACACACACACACACACAAATATAACTTGATCCAATATAGAAAATGTCGTTAATCAACAAATTGGAATTAATTTATTACATTATTAGCTCTTCTGAGCCGAAGGATCAAAGAGCTAATCATATGGTCATATGCCTGGCTTGCGGTGTGGAGTGTGCATCAACTTTTCGGAAAAAGGGCTATATCTCAAGAACCCCTTGGCAAATTTTTGTCAAATTTGTCACAGGGTATCCTTGGCCTAAGGGCTTTCATTTGTACGGAAACTAGGGTTGTGACCCTTTAACAAGGGGAGATAATTAGAAAAATGCAAACAAAAGTAGTGGTTGCTAAAAATCTTCTCAAGAACCACTGGGGAAATTATCACCAAACTTATGCATAAGGATGAGGATAGGTTGTTGATAAAAAATTGTTCAAGGCATCATCCTGGGGCAAAGGGTGTGGTCTCAAGGTCACTTCAAAGTTGACCTTAAATTTTGTTTTGTTAAAACTTTGATATTTTGCTTAGTATAAGGACTAGGATCATCAAATTTTGTCAGTTGATGCATCGTAGGACCTCATATCATGTTGTTTCAATAGTAGGTCATGGTGACCTACTTTTTTAATTTCACAGGTAATTATAATTAAATGGATTTTGATGCATATCTTGGACACTTTTGAGCCTATGATCATCAAAAGTTGTCAGTTGATGGATCATGGGACCTTGAACTGCGTCCCTACATCAAACCTTGTAAGTTGATGTGTCTAGAGGCCTCGAAACATATTTATAAAAAAAGTAGGTCACAGTGACCTACTTATTGAATTTTGCAGACATTCAAATTTCACATTTTCAATTTTAGATGCATATTTTGGCCACTATGAAAGCTAGGATCATCAAACTTTGTCAGTTGATGCATCTTCAGATTTCATAGTTTGTTGACCAAAAAGTAGGTCAACGTGACCTACTTTTGGAATTTGATGGCTATATTTGAATATTTCAGATTCTATTTGACTTACAATCATTAAACTTCGTCAGTTGATGGGTCTTGAGTCTTCAGAGTGTGTCAACCAAAAAGTAGGTCACTGTGACCTACTTTTGGAATTTGACGTTTATATCTGAATATGTCAGCTACTATTTGAATTCAATTATCAAACTTTTTCAGTTGATGCATCTTGAGTCTTTGGAGTGTGTCGACCAGAAAGTAGGTCACTGTGGCCTTCTTTTGGAATTTGACGGTTATATTTGAATACTATTTGGCTTGTCAGTTGATGCATCTTGAGTCTTCAGTGTGTCGACCAAAAGTAGGTCACCGTGACCTACTTTTGGATAGTTACATTTAAATTTTCAGGTACTATTTGACTTAACATCATCAAACTTTGTTATTTGATGAGTCTTGGTTAGTGAGAATTTTTGCCTGTTTTACAATGTATCAGAAGAGCGATTCTAAGCCCATGGGCCTTTTGTTAATAGATGCAATAATACAAACCATCGAATGATTTATTTTTAATATCCCGAGTTAAGTACGTTTGACCGAGACTTATGTTCATCTACTTTAATAGAAATTTACAAATTTACATGGGAAAAAATGTTCATCGGGAGTGTCTGGATAATGCAATGATTTTTGTATAACAAGTATAATAGGGTCTTTATCAGAATACCTTTAACTAAATTACGGTTAGCTAGTTTGGGTATTCCATACTACAACAATTTGAATATACTTAAAAGTAGTATATGTTCATATTTATTAACCTACATGTACTGTTCTTTATTCAACAAATTACTGTTTACTTTTTCAATACTTTGGACCCCCCTGTGTCCTATTTCTGGACTTTGGACCCCCCCCCCATTGTGTCCTATATCTAGACTTTGGAACCCCTGTGTCCTATTTCTGGACTTTGGACCCCCCTTGTGTCCCATTTCTGGATTTTGGACGCCTTTGTGTCCTATTTCTGGACTTTGGACCCCTTGTGTTCTATTCCTGGACTTAGGACCCCTTGTGTTTTATTTCTGGACTTTGGACCCCCCCCCATGTGTCCTATTTCTGGACTTTGGACCCCCGTGTCCTATTTCTGGACTTTGGACCCCTCCCCCTTGTGTCCTATTTCTGGACTTATAAATGGACCCCTTGTGTCCTATTTCTGGACTTTAGACCCCCCCCCCTTTGTGTCCTATTTCTGGACTTATGTATAAATGGACCCCTTGTGTCCTATTTCTGGACTTTGGACCCCCTTGTGTTCTATTTCTGGACTTTGGACCCCCTGTGTCCTATTTCTAGACATTGGGCCCCCCTTGTGTCCTATTTCTAGACATCCGACCTCCCCTTATGTCCTATATGTGGACTTTGGAGATTATAGTGTGAACTAACTTGGTTCTACCAAGAAAACTCATCATAAGCTAACATGTTGGTTGTAGATTTGGCACCATTCCTACAGTCCCATTATCAACCTGTGGATTATATTTTGAATTTGCACTAACTAAAAGTTTTCCTGTAAATATTGGTTTATCATAATCATATCACCTTTAAAAGGTTAGATGATTCATTTACAGAAAATTTAATTCCTTTTACCCAAAATGCTTTGTGCTAAGTTTGGTTGAAATTCATCCAGTAGTTCCAGATAAGAAGGTGAAAAGGTTATGATGACAAAGAATTCGGTTCAAATGTTGTAAATACTTAACAGACTCTGATGAACAAAATAACATTTCTCTTTATTTCTGTAACAAACATCATGCACTATGTGCACATTTAAAACAACTGGACACATATTATAAATGTGGCAGGCATACAATGACAAAACAACTCTGGTTTGGCTATAATACTGAACGGGACATAAATCACATGACAAAATCACGTGATCACACCGTGCAAATCACTTGGTACATGTACATATACCACATGAATAAAATTTTCATACAAATTAAGTCAAGTTTGCAGAGGGTTTTCAAAATCGTATGTGATGAAGATTCTTTGATAGAAATGAAATATAACACACTGCCATCTCCTGTCAACGCCGATTTTTAATAATTTGTCACTTGTCAGAAATGAATGTTATCTCATTGTCTTGTCTGAGGTAAATTTTAGCTTATTCTTGTCATTTGTCAGAATTTAAGTTTAGCTTATTTTTGTCATTTGTCAGAGGTAAATTTTATTATTCTTGTCAGTTGTGAGAGGTAAATTTTAGCTTATTCTTGTCATTTGTCAGAGATAACTTTTAGCTTATTTTTGTAATTTGTCAGAGGTAAATTTTAGCTTCTTTTTGTCATTCGTCAATGATGAATTATAACTTATTCTTGTCATTTTTCAGCGATGGTTTTTAGCATAACGTTGTAATTTTTCAGTCAAAACGTCAGTGCTATGAAACAAAATATTGTTGTCACTTGTCAGAAATGAATTTTAGTGCATTAGTATCACTCCTCAAGGACAGATATTAACTTAAAGCATACGATTTCAATATCAAAGCTTTATCTCTCTTAAAATAAAATGAGTTTGTATGTATGCCATTCTAGCGCTACCTTTGCTATATATCTAATGACAACCGCTACCTTTGGTTTATATCAAAGATTCAAATAAATAAATTAGATAAGTCACATCAGAAAAAACTCAGGGAGGACATGGATATAAAAAGTCTAATCGTACAAAATATAAAGAAAAAATACCATCATTGTGTCCTCAGGCAACCATGACTAGACAAATACTGATTATCTAAATACAAAATGGCCTCCCTGACTTACAGAGAGGCGGCTTACAAATTTGTAGAATTTAATGTGACATATTCTATACACACAGACAGATAAACAAGATGTGTCACACTCCACTTACAGACAGACAGACAAAGCGCTCACAAGCTACACTTCCTCTCATTCAGATCAATACTCAACAAAAATCAATCTCCAGACTCCTCAGACAATTCTGCAAATGTCTGGTGAAATTTAAAATATATCCACAACTGTCAAAACAATCATTTTTGTATGGTGTGATTTTTTTTAGCACAGACATTAACCCACAGAATCAAATCTAACATCAACAGGAAATGATGAACTACCTTAAAGACTGACAATCTACATAATAAATTATTTTAAAGACTGACAATCTGCATAATGAATTACCTTAAAGACTACCAATTTACATGTTTAACTACCTAAAAGTTGAGTTACACACCATCTGCCACAAACATACTGTATTTTTTCTCAAACCACAGAAATCTGATCCAATGAAATCAAATGATTTCACAGTACATGTAGATCCCCTGGGGTTGAGTGTGTACAAACATAAAACATCTGAATATACATACCATATTTCTCTCTCTCTCTCTCTCTCTCTCTCTCTCTCTAACATGATGTGACGGATGAGTATTATACACAAGAACTTCCATCTTCTACTACAAATGTATGAGATTCTGACCAGTCACACTTAACAAAAATATAAACTTTCCAAAAGCTAGGATAAAACAAAAAAGCAGCTCTTTCCACCACAAAACATCCCTTTTTGTGTCTGATTTTTGTCGATGACCTGATTAAAATGTCATGATATAGCTTAATAGCTATGAAGATCTTTGGTTTGTTTCAATCTAGTACTAAAAATAAAGATGATGTAATGCTTCATAAAGTTACACAAGGTACATACAGGTAATGCCATCATTTACACAATATGCAATGCAACAGTTACAGGTGCAAACTTTCACTTTACAAGATGAATGATACTCACTGTACTGAATAAACAATAACAATTTAGAGTTGGTTTAAATGCTGTTTGTCTTTGTAAAGCTATCATTCCATAGCACCATCTCACGATCAAAGCCTTCCAGAACGGTAATACTGATTGGACCATAGCATCCTCCAATCAAATCCCAGTATGCTACACTTCCTGACAAATCATTGTTCCTCTTTGTCTTTAAGCACTGATTGGATATCACAGTCAGGTATTTGGTCGCAGGACCACAATGTAATTATAAATAAGCGACCACAGAAAAAAGTACAAGAGTACTTAGCCATTTTATTTTGTCCAGAACATGCATCATTTTCTGCATGTTCAGTTGAAGCTCGTGGTCTTTGTAAACATACTTCATCCAGAAACCTGCAAGGAAGCCATTATTCTTTCACCCTATAACTCAGCTGCTTGGAGGGGTCTCTGAATAGAATAACTGCTTCGTCCCAATCATCCAATCAAAATGCCTGTTTCATATTGGTTCTCTGATGACTCAGCTACATATGAACACGTTTCCTATGACAGGGTCCCCATAAGTTAACACTAATTCGACCACTCGGTATTCACACTGCATTACAAATAAGATCAATTCCTGACAATGTAGCCATTGGTCATGAGGAGGTTAACATCCTGATAGCATTAAAAGTCACTATCAATAATGCAGGCAGGAGAGATAGAGAGGTAGTGAAGGGACCACTACTGGACACCGCCAGGGTGCTAGGGGCTCGCATGGGGGCCAACAGAAAAGGGGTGAGTGTAGCGTAGGCTTTCAGTAATGGACTGTCTCTCTGGACTAGGTACTCGATTCTCTCTGCCTCCCTGATACAGGCCTGTACCTGAAACAGAAGATAGCTAGTAAGTATCCACAATCATCACAACAAGAGGTACTGTGAGCAATGCTCACTAAGAACCCCCCCCCCCCCCCCAATCTTCCAAAAGGTGTTGTTAATAGGTATAAATTACCTTTTTCCTGAGTGTAAAAATATGGTATGCCTTTGTAGAAGAAAATGGAAGATATAGTCCGAACACAAATCCATGGTATAAACCTATAATTTTGACCTTGATATCAAAGGTCAAGTTCATAAAGAGGTCAAGAATGTACATGACACATAGTCTCATGGTGATACACCCATGTCTTAAGGTATGACTATGTCAAAACCCTATAATCAATTTTGACCTTGAGGTCAAAGTTCAAGGTCATATAAAGGTCATGAAGGTACCCCACACATCGTCTCATGATGATACACCCATTTGTCAAATATGGTATGCCTATGTCAAAGAACAAAGAAGTTATGGCCCAGACACGAATCTGCACAGACAGACAGACAGATTCCTATATACCCCCTGAACTTCGTTTGGGGTGTATAATAACTATAACACTCGTCTAGTATCCCACAGACATCCAACACAATTACTATAAAACTCAAGTGTCTAGTATCTCACAGACATCCAACACAATTATTATAAAACTCAATTGTTTAGTGTCTCACAGACATCCAACACAATTACTATAAAACTCAATTGTTTAGTATCTCACAGACATCCAACACAATTACTATAAAACTCAATTGTTTAGTATCTCACAGACATCCAACACAATTACTATAAAACTCAATTGTTTAGTGTCTCACAGACATCCAACACAATTACTATAAAACTCAATTGTTTAGTATCTCACAGACATCCAACACAATTACTATAAAACTCAATTGTTTAGTGTCTCACAGACATCCAACACAATTACTATAAAACTCAATTGTTTAGTGTCTCACAGACATCCAACACAATTACTATAAAACTCAATTGTTTAGTGTCTCACAGACATCCAACACAATTATTATACAACTCAATTGTTTAGTGTCTCACAGACATCCAACACAATTTATTATACAACTCAATTGTTTAGTGTCTCACAGACATCCAACACAATTACTATAAAACTCAATTGTTTAGTGTCTCACAGACATCCAACACAATTACTATAAAACTCAATTGTTTAGTATCTCACAGACATCCAACACAATTACTATAAAACTCAATTGTTTAGTATCTCACAGACATCCAACACAATTACTATAAAACTCAATTGTTTAGTGTCTCACAGACATCCAACACAATTATTATACAACTCAATTGTTTAGTGTCTCACAGACATCCAACACAATTTATTATACAACTCAATTGTTTAGTGTCTCACAGACATCCAACACAATTACTATAAAACTCAATTGTTTAGTGTCTCACAGACATCCAACACAATTACTATAAAACTCAATTGTTTAGTGTCTCACAGACATCCAACACAATTATTATACAACTCAATTGTTTAGTGTCTCACAGACATCCAACACAATTTATTATACAACTCAATTGTTTAGTGTCTCACAGACATCCAACACAATTACTATAAAACTCAAGTGTCTCACACACATAAATTTGTAAGACTTATTGATTACTAATTTGAAAAGTCATTTTGATAAACCATTCTGCCAAAGAGTTTGTTTTAGTGATGCCAACTTAGTTCCCATGGAAATGCAACACAATAACTGATAAAGACGTAAACAAACCGATAAACAAACTAGATGTGTTGAAGGGACACAAATGTCCCAGCCAAAGGGCCATAACTCTGTCAAAAGCTCTCCAACTGAACCCATACTCATTCTTGAACTGCACTGGGTTTTTTTAGATACATATATCCCAAATTTTATTGCAAAATGGTCATGAATAACTGAGCAAAAACAATGAATCTTTTGTAATTTTCTGAGTCTATGTGGTTTAACTCTGCTAAAAAAATATCTGAACAGAACCATATATCAACTTGACTTGTGTATTCTCAAGAGATATATACATGCTAAAATTCAACTCGAATTGTTTTGTAGTATACAATATATATATATACATATATAAATGAAGTATATATAAGAGAGAGGAGAAAATCTTTGGCTGGACCGGGAATCGAACCCGGGACCCCTGCATTACTAGTCAGGAGCTCTAACCACTGAGCTATCCAGGCCGATATCCACGGTCCGTATAGCCCTAATTAATACATCCCTCCCTCCTTCAACAGTCTTCGCCCTCGAAGACACATAACCCAGATTCTTTTCCACCCTGACAGGACCTTCAACTCCAAATGTAGCATAGGAGAGAGAAAATCTTTGGCTGGACGAAGAAATGAACCCGGGACTCCTGCATTACTAGTCAGGAGCTCTAACCACTGAGCTATCCAGGCCGATATCCACGGTCCGTATAGCCCTAATTAATACATCCCTCCCTCCTTCAACAGTCTTCGCCCTCGAAGACACATAACCCAGATTCTTTTCCACCCTGACAGGACCTTCAACTCCAAATGTAGCATAGGAGAGAGAAAATCTTTGGCTGGAGGAAGAAATGAACCCGGGACCCCTGCATTACTAGTCAGGTGCTCTAACCACTGAGCTATCCAGGCCGATATCCACGGTCCGTATAGCCCTAATTACTACAGTTTCATGATGTATCTATATCCAAAGTTCAATTCAAAATGTCCATGTATGACTGAGACAGTGAGTGGAAATTATCACTTGTTTGAAATGTTCTAAGACAAAGGGGCACAACTCTGTCAAACACTGCTTAACTAGGAAAACTAAAACCTTGTCATATTATTCTAACAAAGTATTTATTTATATACCAAATTCAAGTTAAATGCATGTGCATCTGTAGCAAAGACTACATGTCCCAGGCAAAACACCCCCCCCCCCCCCCCATCACAACAGTCAACACAAAGCACCTTTGAAATCAAAATGTTTCTATTTGCAGCTGTATACACTGGGATAACTCATATTTCAACACAGTATACAATTCTTTCATGATTCTTACAAAGTTTACTAATAGAATGTTGATAACAATGTAACACACCTGTAACATAGAAGGCTGAACTGTGATTGGCTTAATCAGGATGACCACCTCTGATTGGTCAACACCAAGGAAACCAAAGACATCACACTCCAGGATCTCCAGGCTGTGGGACAGTACGTCAACAGTCTGCTGGACACTGATTGGTCCGGACATGGTCTCCTTGGATACCATTTCTGCCAGCTCAGGTTTGTACAGGACTCTCAGTTCTGCAGCTAAAATTACAATGCACAAACATTGCATTTATATGACACAAACATTAAAAATTGCACGACACAAACTTTAAAATTTCACGACACAAACATTAAAATCACATTACGGAAACATTACATTATAATTGAATTATTATTTTAATTAAATTTAATTCATTACATCATAATTCAACTACATAAACAATTGAATTATGTAAAACAAGTCAATGGAATTTTTCTGTCTTTGTAAAGAACAAGGTACGGTTGTATACATAAAAAGGCCCAAAAAAAATTCTCTCTATAAAATGTGTCTGGAATTAACCTTAATCAGCGTTTTAAGAAAGTAAAATAAATGCCAGGTATACCATGTCTACAAAATCAGAATGATAGTCCTAAATGGATAGCATTATGACATCATGAATAAGACATTTCCCGCCTTTTTCTCAAAATAAGCCTGAAAACTGTCAAATGTCATACACATTATTGCTCAGGAAAAGATGTGCGCATTTGTCGAGCAAAATGAAAATGATATATATTGTGTATTATTTTGAGATGAATTTGCTCGACGCATGCGCTGTATGTTTTCTAAAAGGAAAACCACCTGAATTTGTGGATATTTTCATTGAAAATAGTATTTTTGCAATTTTATGCCAACTTCAAGCTCTCGTCATATGACACAAATCATTTTGCTGATCAAACTGAGTGAACTTTGGGTTTGCTAAACTATTCCTTAATTGAATGCCAGGATTTGAGCTCCAAGTGAAATCATCAATATTTTGGGCCAGATGACTGTAGAAACTGTACCTACTTCTTTGCCTTAAAACCACTTTGAAATATATTGCACTTGCAAATGTGACCTTTGACCTCTAACTAAGGACATTTATGTAATCAAGACTAAAAACAAGAAATCAAAATATCTCTCATATCTAATACTGAAGACATATTTGAAGATTTTATCGTAAAGTAAGAAGGAAAAATTGAATTTACTTAGAAAGGATAATGGCTAGGCTTATTTGAACATGAACAACAACACCCCCCTTTTCCAGTGGCTCGATCACATCAGGGCATTCTTGAACTATTCTATAGCTGAAGACCTCAAACATATGACACAGTTTTAACATTACAGCTAGGCTAGGGTGATGATCTTTGACCACAATTTTTATCAACATTCATGGTGTAAAAAGGATAAAATGCGGTGTTAAGTCACAGTCTAGCTCTCTGCTCACAAGTTTCAATCTAAATAGGTCAATCCTCATTGTTCAATTTCAATATATCAAACTTGGAAGTGTTTCAGAAATATAGATTTTGGATGACGTTGTCAATGTCTTAACAATAGTTGGAGAAATGAAAAGCAGTCAGACAGACGGATGGACAAACGGACAGCCAGACAAACAAACAGACATACAGACAGATAGATTAAGTGAAATCAATGTATTGTTCCAATAGACAGACGATACTCCCTAACAAGTTGTTTGTGGGGGAAGGATACATTTAATGTATGGGGGTATGCATCAATAGATGACACAATGATACAAAATATTAAATAACTCACCACAGACAGAACAACAGGCCCCAGGGGGGAGGATGGGTTTACACTGCCGAGGTAGAACAGGGGCGCACGTCACACCCAGACACACACCGCTGGTCATGTTCCCTGTACATCAGATAAAAAGAACATCAGTAACAGAGACTAAATAGAGGACTCAATCTGAAACAATCAGACAGATCCGGAAACAAGAGGCCCATGGACCACATCACTCAGATGAGCAGCAGTTCCTAGCAATGAACAAGTTTGAACAAAACTATCATTATACAAGCAACTTGAGTTCAGGAAAAAACTTTTTATAGATAACAACTAATCACTCATTAATTATTTGATAATTAAACCTGACTACAAATTTAATTATCATAACTTGTAGACGGGTATGGCCTTTCATATTAATAAATTTCATTTAAGGATGCTTTGTGCTAGGTTTGGTTCCCTTATACTTTCATTCCCTATTGTGGCCCCACCCTAACCCCAGTGGTCATGATTTTTATAAACTTGAATTTCGACTTTGTCAGGAAGCTTTCATGTGAATTTCAGTTTGTCTGGTCCAGTGCTGCTTGAGAAGAGGATTTTTAAATGATCCCACCCTATTTTTGTGATTATCTCCCCTTTCAAGAGGGCATGGCCCTTCATTTCAAGAAACTTGAATCCCCTTCAACTGGATGATTTGTATTAAGTTTGATTGAAATTGGCCCAGTGTTTTTGAAAAAAGAAGATTTTCCTATTATATAAGCATGTAAAACTTTGATTCCTTATTGTGGCCCCACCCTACCCTCGGGGACCATGATCTGAACAAATATGAATCTATTCTATATCAGAAAGCTTTCAGGTAAATCTCCACTCTTCTGGCCCAGTGGTTCTTGAGAAGATTTTCATAGATTTCCTTTATATATTTTTGCATATATAATTTTTATCCCCTATTGTGGCCCCGGGTAACATATCTCTGGGGGTCATGATTTTAATAAATTTGAATCAGCATTATGTCAGGAAGCTTTCATGTGAATTTCAGCTTTTCTGGCCCTGTGGTTCTTGAGAAGAAATTTTTTAAATGACCCCACCCTATTTTTGCATTTGTGATTATCTCCCCTTTGAAGGGAGCATGGCGCTTCATTTCAACAAATTTGAATTTCCTTCACCGGATGCTTTGTGCCAAGATTGGTTGAAATTGGCCCAATGATTCTGGAGAAGAAGATGAAAATGTAAAAAGTTAACGCCGACGACGACATCTGCACAGACGACGGCAACAGACAACGGAAAAATTTCCATCACAAAAGCTCTCTTGTTCCTTCGGCTCAGGTGAGGTAAATAGTACTCAACCCAGAATAATTACTGATAGACAAATCACCCTACATTATTCATTTATATCAGACCAGAATAATTACTGGTAGACAAATCATTCCTAGATCAGATGACTTTGTTTCACAGCTGTATTTCTGAACACGACATTGAGGGCACACCCCATATCTGATATGACCACTCAGAGCATTAAGATCTACCATACTATTTCACTGGATTGTTTAACACAAGTCTTATTATGTCACTATACCTGAAAAGTGCCCCACCACCCTGCAGGGTCCCGAGTAGTCCACGGTGATACGGGCGGCCAAAGCCGCACACTCGCTGTCGTACGTCTCTCCATCCTGTCCACAGACCGGGCCCGAGTCAGAACAGTCAGTCTGAAAAAAGGGAAAGGTTAATGACCCTAAAAACTTACTAATCCCCCACCTTCATAAAAACTGACTAATCCCCCACCTTCATAAAAACTTACTAATCCCCCACCTTCATAAAAACTGACTAATCCCCCACCTTCATAAAAACTAACTAATCCCCCACCTTCATAAAAACTGACTTAACCCCCACCTTCATAAAAACTAACTAATCCCCCATCTTCATAAAAACTAACTTCAAGGTGCTCAATAATAACAATAACAACTTAATTATCCCCCACCTTCAAGGTGCTGGTAAATGACCTTAATTTATCAATGGATGAACCAGAAATCTTTAAGGTGAGTCTCTTTTGAGCACTTACTGACCTATCAATCATGGACATCTAAATTAAATATGGAATAGAGATCTCTGAATTTAATTCTATTCTAATTAGCGAGACCTCATATATTTTCTGGTATCATCCTGTACATGTGGGATATAACTTTGCTGATAACAATACACACCTGACTGTGACCCCTAACAATACACACCTGAAAGTGTCCCCTTACAATACACACCTGACAGTGACCCCTGTAGGCGAGTGTCTTGCCTTTCTGCAGTAACAGACAGGCGTTTGTATGTTCCTCTCCTGCTGTGTCACAGACCGGGTCATGATAATGGACGTTGCACTTCACACCACGGGGAACTGCAACACAGAAAAACAAGAATATCTGTAAAACTGATGAATGCTCCCCGCGGGGAACTGCAACACAGAAAAACAAGAATATCTGTAAAACTGATGAATGCTCCCCGCGGGGAACTGCAACACAGAAAAACAAGAATATCTGTAAAACTGATGAATGCTCCCCGCGGGGAACTGCAACACAGAAAAACAAGAATATCTGTAAAACTGATGAATGCTCCCCACGGGGGACTGCAACACAGAAAAACAAGAATATTCTGTAAAACTGATGGATGTTCCCCGAAATGCATCTAACCAATGAACTATACTTCATATGACGAATAAATTTCTCAGGGAGCATAAAAACATGGGTCATAGTAAAAATGAATGGTTGTCTTATTTGATGATCGTTCATTATACACCACATTCACACTAGACACACTTACCACATTCACACCGAACAAATTACCACATTCCCACTGGACAAACTTAAAACATTCACACTGGACAAATTACCACATTCACACTGGACAAACATACCACATCCACACTGGACAAACTTACCACATTCATACTGGACAAACATACCACATTCACACTGGACAAACTTACCGCATCCACACTGGACAAATATACCACATTCACACTGAACAAATGACCACATTCACACTGTACAAACTTACCACATTCATACTGTAGGCAGCTGTCCCTAGTTATACTCAGACAAACTTGTGGTTTCGGCAGACACCTGTAATGAACACAATAGTAAAACTGAAAACACAATACACGAGTCACCTTGGCCCATACTTAAAGACTTTCCCTATATATTCGCATGTAAACTTTGATCTTTATTGTGGCCCCAACCTACCCCTGGAGGCCATGGTTTTCACAAACATAAATATGCAAGGTGAAGATAACGAACAGTGATCAATCTCATAACTCCTATAAGCAATACAAATAAATAGTTGGGCAAACACGGACCCCTGGACACACCAGAGGTGGGATCAGGCGCCTAGGAGGAGTAAGCATCCCCTGTTGACCAGTCACACCTGCCGTGAGCCCTATATCCTGATCAGGTAAACGGAGTTATCCGCAGTCAAAATCAGTGTAACAAGAACGGCATAACAATCGGTATGAAACACGTCAGGAAGCTTTTATGTAAATGTAAACTTCTCTGGTTCTTGATTTGAAGATTTTTAAAGATTTTCTCTATATATTTGTATGCAAACCTTTGATCCCATATTGTGGCCCCACCCCATCCCTCGGCCTATGATCTTAAAAAACTTAAATCTACACTATGTCAGAAAGATTTCGTGTAAATGTTATCTTTTCTGGTCCAGTGGTTTTTGAGAAGATTTCTTAAGATTTTCCCTATATATTTGTATGTTAAAACTTTGAGCCCCTAGTGTGGCTCCATCCTACCCCCAAGGGTCATAATTTTAATAAACTTGAACCTGCACTATGTCAGAAAGCTTCCATATAAATTTGTTCTTTCCTGGCCCAGTGGTTCTTGGGAAGAAGATTTAAAGATTTTCCTGATATAGTTATATGTAAAACTTTGAGAGGGGGGTGGCATGATTTTAACAAAGCTGAATCTACACTATGTCAAGAAGCTTTCATATAAAGTTTAGCTCTTCTGGCCCAGTGGTTCTTGACAAGAAGATTTATAATTATTTTTGCATTTTTGTAATATCTCCCCTTTGAAATGGGTATGGTCCTTCATTTGAACAAACCTGAAAGCCCTTCACCCAAGGATACCTTTTGCCAATTTCAGTTGAAATTGGCCTAGTGGTTCTGGAGAAGAAGTCGAAAATGTTAAAAGTTTACGGACGGACAGGCAATGGACAACAGGCGATCAGAAAAGCTCACTCGCTAAAATCCGTTCAAACAACAAGTTGTCATAATGTAACACGAAATTTCGTCAAACATTTGTTTAATGCTTTTACATTACAACTGGGATCTTATGTGAGACTGACTTACCATTTGATTAAAGAAAAATGTTATCATTATATATAGTTCATAAATTGTGACCGAGGTTAAAATCTGATGTTTGATCTTTGACATGTGACCTTAATCTTTGTTCAACCTATGATCTATCACTTCACCCAACACAAACTAACAATATTGTGCCGGTTTATAAAGTTATAGCAAATTCATGGACAACATGCACCCCTCTCTGTCCCCATCCTGAATTTCAATCTGATGAGTGCCAAATATTTCTACTGATTACCTGAAGCTGTTTCCACAAGGATTATCCTGACACGGATCTGTTGACTTACAAGCTCCTTGACGAATCTGATCAGGTCTCAAACGCCCACATCTGAAATTACAACAGAGTTATCTCTCTTTGAACAAGGAAGCCACCATTATTAGTTCATGGTATGTGGTGTATGTCTTCATTCAAATATAAAAATGGATTTCAATCTAATTTTCACAATGGTACAGAGATAGGTTCCTTGACTATGACAAGACTCATTCTCAATCCTTAATCATTCCAAAGCCTAGTGTGACATGGCATCTCCATCAAGGTCATATCCATCAAGGTCATATCCAAAAACCTCAAGACTCATTTCTAATGTCAGGTGCTTGATGAAAGAACAGGTACTACCTATGTTAAAAGTCTTAGGTTTGTTGCAGTGCCAGGATTCAAAGCTTAAGCAATTAATTCATGTATGTTCTAATGGAACCCCCACCTCATTGGAATGAGTCTTGTTGGAGCGTTTAATACATGTATGCTCTAATGGCAGCAGTTAACACATGTATGTTCTAATAGTATACTCACCTTTTGGCCAGACATTCATTGGGATAAGTCTTGTTAGAGCAGTTAACACATGTATGTTCTAATAGTATACTCACCTTTTGGCCAGACATTCATTGGGATAAGTCTTGCCGTTATCTCCACACACTGGATCGTAATTACGCGGGCAGTCACATGACAGACCAGTGAGAGTGGTGTCCTCGTTAGTAGTCGGACATCGACCTTTGGTACAGACCAGCTCCCCCGAGTGACAGATACAGAAATTACAGTCAATTCGGAAATGTTCTCCGTGATCTAAAATATACCAGATACAAAATTAGTGATCAATCCACAACTGTTTTCTATGATCAAAACTGGACAGATAGAGACATTGCTTTTAATCTATGAATAGTCTGCAGACTCAGGACTGGACACAGAAAATTCACAGTTTAGAAATGTAATGACCAGAATCGGTCACATTTACATGTTTGAACCATGATTACTGGAAAGCACATATACTTTTTTAAACCAAGTAGAGTTATCTCTCCTAGTGACATCGCAACGCTTAATACCCACAAAATTACGTTCCCATGAACCAGAAAAATTTTGCTTACTCACGAACATTGAACCCCACAAATTAAATCGATTTCATAGTATTCAAGTTTACAGGTGGTTTTACCGGCCGTTAACGAGATTAAATGATTGCCTTAATTTTCAAGTTTCAGTACACCAGCTAGCATTCAATATAGATTTAAATCCAAATTCTGGTGAGAAGATGCATTTTTCTTGCATATAACCAAATTGCTAAATATGTTCTTTTTTATTATAATTGAATACCTTGCCTACAAATCTAATTCCACATGGCTATAACTTTCCTTCAGGCTAATATTTGCAATTTTTAGAATTTCTTAATAATTTCAGAAGACTTGGTATGACGTTTTGTTTTTATATCATAAAGTACTGTACATGTACCATCAGTCAGGCGTGATGTTTTGATTTAACGTAGTTCCACACTCGTGTGACGTCATAGGATTTTGCAAAGTCAATAATTTAATGATAGGAACATAAATTTTGTTGGAATCTTTTTCAATAGTTATTGTAAAAAATCTTGTTAGCCATAAAATATTTCAAAATTCTTAGTTATATTTGAATAGTCAATGATTTGTTTCAAAATATTGAATCCAAGGACAATAACTCTGTTTTCATTCAATTATTTATCAAGTCCATAATGCGATAGATTTCCTTTATTTTTGACAAACATTTTACCAAGGTGATAAGGAATCATTATCTGTGTCTTTTCATGAAATTACATACAATTTTAATCCCGAGTGATTTAAATAGCTCAGCTGTATGGTGCCAGACTTCAGTTTTTGATGGGGGTATACATAATCTGGAAGCTATAGATTTGAAATTATTAAGGAAAGGTATGAATTTTTTCCCATGAATAACTATAACAGATGTAACTCTACTAATATAAACAGAAAAAATGATATGTAAACCATGCTATAAGGAAAATGCGTCCACATTTGTTTGTTTTTTAACATTTTGGGGGATAACGCTAATTCAATAATTTTGCACATATTATTCTAAAACTTGATGAACATATTGAAAATGACATGTGTTTTAGTTATTGACATGTTTCCCGATAAATAAATGCAATTCAAAAAATATTTTGTTGTTTTGATATTAAAATAACAACAAATAACTGTTTCCAGTGAATTTCATAAAAATCTACATCGGGGTATATGACTTTAGTGGTGTATGTAATGAAAATTAATATGGAAACCCTTAACTGTTTTGCCTTTTTTCATTACTCTGAATGTTAATTTATTGATTCCAAACAAAAAAATGCTACCTAAACCCCAAAAATCCAGGACTAAGGACCTACCTTAAATCATTAAGTCCTGTACATGTAATATCAATCAGGCGTGACGTTTTGTTTTTATAGTATTAAGTCCTGTACATGTAATATCAATCAGGCGTGACGTTTTGTTTTTATAGTATTAAGTCCTGTACATGTACAATGTAATATCAATCAGGCATGCGGTTTTGTTTTTAAATCATTAAGTCCTGTACATGTATGAATCAAAACTGTAATCTCATAAAAATGAATACAGCCCCTGTAGATGTACCCCTGTAATACAGCCCCTGTAGATGTACCCCTGTAATACATCCCCTGTAAATGTGCCCCTGTAATACATCCCCTGTAAATGTGCCCCTGTAATACATCCCCTGTAAATGTGCCCCTGTAATACAGCCCCTGTAGATGTGCCCCTTATTGCTTACTTTTACTGATTCCCCCTTGGGTGCCTCCTAAGTGACATTTGTCTTGTCTTGTACATGGAACACTTCTACAATCCTCCAGCTTCTTGTTGCCACAGCGACAGATCTGTTGTTTAACACACCCTCTTGATTGGCCGTTGCCAAGCGACGTGTTGGGCAGTCTCACATACACATGCCTAGGTACCGCCATTGCAGAATCAATCCCCATTGTGCAGGCTACAATAAAATAGGACTTCAGTCAATATAATAGACAAACAATATGTTTTACTGCTTCTGTACTCCATTGATCGGGGTGGTGACATTTATCTTTGTGACAGACATAAGATGGACACTGCCCGGGGTGGTGACATTTACCTTTGTGACAAACATAAGATGGGCATTGCCCAGGGTGGTGATATTTATCTTTGTGACAGACATAAGATGGGCATTGCCAGGGTGGAGATATTTATCTTTGTGACAGACACAAGATGGGCATTGCCCAAGGTGGTGACATTTACCTTTGTGACAGACAAAAGATGGACATTACCCAGGGTGGAAATATTTACCTTTGTGACAGACATGAGATGGACACTGCCCGGGGTGGTGATATTTACCTTTGTGACAGACATAAGATGGACACTGCCCAGGGTGGTGACATTTGCGGTGGTTGTTCCAGCACACCTCATCTGCTTCACAGGGATTGGGATTGCAGGGCGTGGTTAGATCCTTGATGGGATAATCACTGAAGGGACTCTGATCTATAACCAAAACACAACATACACAGACTTTACATTGATTCATAATCATACTTCAAATTGGAGATCTTTCACGATGTAGAAGTACAAGATTTAATGCCATTAAATAATACAGATGCATAGTATTTAAACTAGCTATCTGATGTCATACATTGACCTAGAATTCTCTGACCTGAGAAGTTCCTGCTACATATTGACCTGTCAATGATTTACTATGAACTGTTCAGCATACCTCTTTTAAAATTTTCAAATCACAATACAAGCCGACGTTTTGAACTACGTCCTGTCTGACATAATGATCTTTGAATTACTTGATCTACTGACCTGTGAACTGTTTGACATTTTGACCTTTGAACTACTTGACTATTGGCTTGTTAATTGTTTGACTGACCTGTGAACTGTTTGATAGAGATACAAGACCCAGCCAAGTCGTCCGGAGAGAGAAGTTTACACAGCTGGTCGACGGACTGCGTCGGGTGACTGGCACTGGTGTTTAGACATTTCTTCAACAGATACTTGCAATCTTCCCTGGGAATGACAATATAGAAAACATAATTTTGAAATTGGCATACTGTATGTTTCATCTAATTCAAAAGACTTTTGGACTTATAATTGCTACAATATCGCACATAAACCTCTCCATTCCTAATTTTAGAACCCTTTGATTGTTTTACATTTGCAATTCAAAAGTTGTAAATTCTAATTACTTGTCCACCACATTCTTACCTATAAATTCTATAACTTTATAATTCTAATTTTTACAACTGGATATTTACCCCTTTTTAATTCTTACCTGTAAATATTTACACCTTTTCTTACTCTTACCTGTTCATATTTATACCTTTCTACTTCTTCCCTGTATTTTACACCTTTTCTAATTCTTACCTACAAATTACAAAGGAGGCAGGTTTACGACCACACGGCTTGATCTGCATTGCACAGGCAATAGCCTTCCACATCTCCGGTTCACATGTGCTGATATCTGTCATAGTCAGAGAAACCAGTCAGCAAATATATAATATATATAACAATTCGTGTAAAACATAGAAATATATTACTGGATAACAAAGATATCAATTAGCATTAATCATTGATCATCATTATAGTGTAAAACACACAGATATCCATTAGTGTTTAACATTAGGATCTATTTCAAACTGTGAACAAGCACTCTGAAAGCATTGCATAAGCATTACATGTCCCCCTTAAATAAAAATTTTGGTGTAATGCGCTACCTTAACAAAATAGAGACTATAGGAACTCTTCAATTTCTCGAGATAAAATATTTGCACGATGGAAGTCAGCATTTGAATAGTTTTCATTATGGAATTTGTAATAAAGGTAACAGATTATGTTTGACTGGTACAAGTTAATTGCTATGGGACACAGGTTGCTATGAAACAAATTATGTTTGACTGGTACAAGTTGCTATGGGACACAGGTTGCTACGAGACAAATTATGTTTGACTGGTACAAGTTGCTATGGGACACAGGTTGCTACGAGACAAATTATGTTTGACTGCATGGTACAAGTTGCTATATGGGACAAAGTTGCTATGAGACATTACATTTGATTGAAACAAGTTGTCATGGGACACAAGTTGCTATGAGAGACAGGTTGCTATGTGACATATGTTTGAATAGTACAAGTTGCTATGAAACACAAGTTGCTATGAGACACAAGTTGTTAACAGAAAAGTTACCTTTGACAGGTATTTGCAGCTGAGGCGATAATGATCGCGGTCGTTTTGTATGAAGCCATTTCTGAAACTCCGTTCTTGCAGCGTTGTCGGACTGTTTGGAGCATGCTCGGAAAAGACTTGTGGGGCGATTATTGAAGTTGGTACAAAAGTCAAGACCATTACAGCCCAGTTTGCATGGTTCATAAGCTGGAAGGGTGAAAGGTTAAAATGTAAAATGTCTAACCAAATAAAAGAAACTACATGTAAATGGTAAAATGGTTCAGTTTTCATTAAAATGTTGTTTGAACAAGAAATACACATGTTTGTGTGAATTCAATGCAGCTGTTAAAGATTCATCATTCATGATTGTAGTTCCATTTCTCTTTACACATTCACACCCCACAAATAATGAAAATGAAAAACACCTTGTGATAGACGTCAACAATGTTTCGTCATCAATTTCATTAGCAGTCATGGCGATACACGTCAACATTTTGTCGTAGGCAATATTCAGTTCATTGTCGGTGATACACATCAACATTGATTTTGACTCACCATCAGTGATGCATGTCAACATCGGGGCCTCCATCCTAGACACGGGCAGTGTTAGGTCTTGACAGCTGGACTGGAATTCGGAATTCTTTCTCGTCCAATCACTGCTGTATGTCTGCAAGAGATGGCATAATCAGAATATTTACTGCCTTGTTACAGGGAGATCACCTTTAATTTTCCTGGTGTTGAGTTTACATTCTTAATCTAATCTGGTATAGAGTTTTACAATAGTTACCCTTAACTTTGGTAGCACACTGTATGTTGACAATAGTCAATTTTTAATTATGGTGCAAGCAACATCCTGCATTTCACACACACACATACAGCATTTAACACCAGCAACCACTGACTAGCAACATCCTGCAGTTCACACACACATACAGCATTTAACACCAGCAATCACTGACTAGCAACATCCTGCAGTACCCTCACACACATACAGCATTTAACACCAGCAATCACTGAATAGCAACATCCTGCAGTTCACACACACATACAGCATTTAACAGCAGCAATCACTGACTAGCAACATCCTGCAGTTCTCACACACATACAGCATCTAACACCAGCAATCACTGACTAGCAACATCCTGCAGTTCACACACACACATACAGCATTTAACACCAGTAATCACTGACTAGCATCTAAAGCTTTTCCTGGAACCACGAGTGCTTGACATTTTAAATACATAATGCATTGCAGAATTAAAAAAAAGGAAGTATAAAATAAAAATTGCCTTTTTGTCACCTATCCTGAAATGATGTCAACTTCCGTCCTCCCTTTACCGAGTTTTCACATTAGAAAGCAGTAGATATCTGATGGTTTATTATCACCGATAAATGGACTTTATTTCCAGTTCACTATGACAATATTAGAGATAAGACCTTCACAGAGTCGTTGCTATACGGTAGGGGTCTAATTAAAATATCAAATCAAACTTCTCGTCGAAAATTGCAAGCAATACAGCTGGTAAAATACAAGATGGCAGTGTGATACATCTTGTGAATGGTCTGTTTACAGAAAGACATTTTTCATCATAGATATTTAAAACATCAATCACCTGTACATGGAACAGAGCATTTACCATAGTCAGTGCTGGCTTTTGAGCAGCACTGTAGACTCACCCTTGTACCAGCGTTTGACAATGGTCAGTGCTGGATTTTGAGCAGTACTGTAGACTTACCCTTGTACACAGCGTCTGACAACGGTCATTGCTGGCTTTTGAGCAGCACTGTAGACGAGCATAGTCCATCACTATTTCCTCTACTTTCTTGTTGAGGGGCTGTGTCAGAAAACAGCTCCATGGAGGAAACTGTGAGATAAAAAGCAACATTATTCATTGTGTTAACAAAGTGCTTGATAATCGAGTAAAAAAGTCAACAGCAACAACGATTAGAATCTTTAACGACGATTTAAAGAATCCTTAATAGGTTACAGCAGAGGTCACTAAGGACTGGGGGCGGGGTTTACTAGAACAACTACCATTGGACTGGGGGCGGGGTTTGCTAGAACAACTACCATTGGACTGGGGGCGGGGTTTACTAGAACAACTACCATTGACTGGGGACGGGGTTTACTAGAACAACTACCATTGGACTGGGGGCGGGGTTTACTAGAACTACCATTGGACTGGGGGCGGGGTTTACTAGAACAACTACCATTGATTGGGGACGGGGTTTACTAGAACAACTACCATTGGACTGGGGGCGGGGTTTACTAGAACTACCATTGGACTGGGGGCGGGGTTTACTAGAACAACTACCATTGGACTGGGGGCGGGGTTTACTAGAACTACCATTGACTGGGGGCGGGGTTTACTAGAACAACTACCATTGGACTGGGGGTGGGATTTACTACAACAACTACCATTGGACTGGGGGCGGGGTTTACTAGAACAACTACCATTGGACTGGGGGCGTGGTTTACTAGAACAACTACCATTGGACTGGGGTGAAAAGTGATTATTGGACTGGGGAGAGAAGTGATTATTGGACTGGGGAGAGAAGTGATTATTGGAACAGCTGACATTGGACTGGGGAGAAAAGTGATTATTGGAACAGCTGACATTGGACTGGGGAGAGAAGTGATTATTGGAACAGCTGACATTAGACCAGGGGAGTATAGGGATCATTAGAACAACTGTCACTGGACTGGTGGAGCAGAAATTTACAATTTCTGATGAATCTTCATTGAAATTTTGTCTCTATCAAACCTCTGCTATTTCAATGTTTTCATTTCTCAATGAATGCACTGCCTTTCTACTCGAAATACTTTTCAATAATAGTGTAATGTGAGTTATCTCTCTTATATTAGAGGGGGTGTGGCACCTGAAAGCGTGCTGAAATGCTTCTGTCAAAGTCAGACACAGCCAAGATTTAAGTACATATATCAGGCATAAAAAATTCATAATATGCAATTATATATTTTGTTTCTGAGTGGAATTTTTCATTTAGGAGATTTTTCCCTGATGCTGAGATCTATTGTGTCATTGACACTCGCACCTGACAGCTGCTCGCAAAGCCCTCCCCCCAGCTGAGCACATTCAACTGTGTGCTTTCGATCATCAAATTTTCCCCTCATCTGGTGTAGAATCTAAATAAAAATCTCGCTCCCCCTTACGGAGATAAGAAAAATATACCAAGTAAAATCTCAGGGTTTTTTTTGTGGTGACTGACAATTTGTATGAGAGAAGCAGGCTCCTGATCGAGCCCTGTCTGTTTGCATCATCAGAGATGTGGTAATCAGTAAATGCGGGATATTAATGGCTTCTGGTTACATAACTGTCATCAGCTGAACACTCTCGACTGTTTATGTTCCCCGTATCAACATGAGGAGCCTAGTCTTGGCACAAGGCATTTATAACACCATTTAACACAAAGACGTTTTTATGTTCACAGAGGATACTAAGATTCCGATGTCTCAATACTGGGGAAGTTTTATACTGAGTCGACACGAAGGTCACTGTGGTTTTTCCATAACTTTACAATCTGATCTACTTGTTCTCTCTAAAAATATTTTCTATACTATTACATGTACCTGGCTTCAGTCAACAGGGTTCAGACCGTCCCTTGGTATATATAGAGGGTAAATGGACAGGGTGATCCTTGGTATATATAGAGAGTGAGTGGACAGGGTGATCCTTGGTATATATAGAGGGTGAGTGAACAGACCGTCCCTTGGTATATATAGAGAGTGAGTGGACAGGGTGATCCTTAGTATATATAGAGGGTAACGGGACAGGGTGATCCTTGGTATATATAGAGGGTGAGTGGACAGGCCGTCCCTTGGTATATATAGAGGGTGAGTGGACAGACCGTCCCTTGGTATATATAGAGGGTAAGTGGACAGACCGTCCCTTGGTATATATAGAGGGTGAGTGGACAGACCATCCCTTGGTATATATAGAGGGTGAGTTGACAGGGTGACCCTTGGTATATATAGAGGGTGAGTGGACAGGGTGATCCTTGGTATATATAGAGGGTATGTGGACAGACCGTCCCATGGTATATATAGAGGGTGAGTGGACAGACCGTCCCTTGGTACATATAGAGGGCGAGTGGACAGGGTGATCCTTAGTATATATAGAGAGTAACGGGACAGAGTGATCCTTGGTATATATAGAGGGTAAATGGACAGGGTGATCCTTGGTATATATAGAGGGTATGTGGACAGACCGTCCCTTGGTATATATAGAGGGTGAATGGACAGACCGTCCCTTGGTATATATAGAGGGTGAGTTGACAGGGTGATCCTTGGTATATATAGAGAGTAACGGGACAGAGTGATCCTTGGTATATATAGAGGGTAAATGGACAGGGTGATCCTTGGTATATATAGAGGGTATGTGGACAGGCCGTCCCTTGGTATATATAGAGGGTATGTGGACAGGCCGTCCCTTGGTATATATAGAGAGTGAGTGGACAGGGTGATCCTTGGTATATATAGAGAGTGGACAGGGTGATCCTTGGTATATATAGAGGGTGAGTTGACAGGGTGATCCTTGGTATATATAGAGGGTGAGTGGACAGGGTGATCCTTGGTATATATAGAGAGTGGACAGGGTGATCCTTGGTATATATAGAGGGTAAGTGAACAGGGTGATCCTTGGTATATATAGAGGGTGAGTGGACAGACCGTCCCTTGGTATATATAGAGGGTAAGTGGACAGGGTGATCCTTGGTATATATAGAGGGTAAGTGGACAGGGTGATCCTTGGTATATATAGAGGGTGAGTGGACAGGGTGACCCTTGGTATATATAGAGGGTAAGTGGACAGGGTAATCCTTGGTATATATAGAGGGTGAGTGGACAGGGTGACCCTTGGTATATATAGAGGGTAAGTGAACAGGGTGACCCTTGGTATATATATAGAGGGTGAGTGGACAGACCGTCCCTTGGTACATACAGAGAGTCAGTGGGTCGATTGACCTGTAAGATTTACCTGGGGTAAAATTGGTCCACATATGTTTTCAAGTTCACCGGCAATTCTGTACTGGTCAGTCATAGTGGACAGTGTCCTCACACAGGTGTCCCGGCAACGCTGGTTCTCAATCTGGTAACAACATGGCAGATCTGAAAATAGTTCACATCATCGGAAATTATGAAGTCTGAGAAAACTTCCCGTCATGTGTCATGTGGTGGAGCTAATTAAGGTTACCACGAATCCAGTGACAACATGGCCACGGTTACAATACAGACTTCTATACACAGTGCATCGATTGTGGGATGTCACGATAAACTATCAGTTTTTCAATAACTTTACACATTTTCAGAAATGTTTGAAAACAATTACATAAATGAATAGAAACAATTTGTTGCACTATAAGTATGTCTCTACATGTGTATTTATACTGCCTCACAATGACCCCGATCCTTGTATGTCTCTACATGTGTATTTATACTGCCTCGCAATGACCCCAATCCTTGTATGTCTACATGTGTATTTATACTGCCTCACAATGACCCTAATCCTTGTATGTCTCGACATGTGTATTTATACTGCCTCGCAATGACCCCAATCCTTGTTTGTCTACATGTGTATTTATACTGCCTCACAATGACCCCAATCCTTGTATATCTACATGTGTATTTATACTGCCTCACAATGACCTCAATCCTTGTATGTCGACATGTGTATTTATACTGCCTCACAATGACCCCGATCTTTGTATGTCTCTACATGTGTATTTATACTGCCTCACAATGACCCCGATCCTTGTATATATCTACATGTGTATTTATACTGCCTCGCAATGACCCCAATCCTTGTATGTCGACATGTGTATTTATACTGCCTCACAATGACCCCAATCCTTGTATGTCTACATGTGTATTTATACTGCCTCACAATGACCCTAATCCTTGTATGTCTACATGTGTATTTATACTGCCTCACTATGACCCCGATCCATGTATGTCTACATGTGTATTTATACTGCCTCACAATGACCCCGATCCTTGTATATATCTACATGTGTATTTATACTGCCTCACAATGACCTCAATCCTTGTATGTCGACATGTGTATTTATACTGCCTCACAATGACCCCAATCCTTGTTTGTCTACATGTGTATTTATACTGCCTCACAATGACCCTAATCCTTGTTTGTCTACATGTGTATTTACACTGCCTCACAATGACCCCAATCCTTGTATGTCACTACATGTGTATTTATACTGCCTCACAATGACCCCAATCCTTGTATATATCTACATGTGTATTTATACTGCCTCACAATGACCCCAATCCTTGTATGTCTCGACATGTGTATTTATACTGCCTCACAATGACCCCAATCCTTGTATGTCTACATGTGTATTTATACTGCCTCACAATGACCCCAATTTGTATGTCACTACATGTGTATTTATACTGCCTCACAATGACCCCAATCCTTGTATGTCTACATGTGTATTTATACTGCCTCACAATGACCCCAATCCTTGTATGTCTACATGTGTATTTATACTGCTTCACAATAACCCTAATCCTTGTATGTCTACATGTGTATTTACACTGCCTCACAATGACCCCAATCCTTGTATGTCTCAACATGTGTATTTACACTGCCTCACAATGACCCCAATCCTTGTATGTCTACATGTGTATTTATACTGTCTCACTATGACCCCGATCCATGTACCGCTTAAGCAGAATTTAGGATGCCATCCATTACCGAGAAGTGAGTACTTTTCTCACCCCCTTTATGTTTCTCTGACAACAACACTCAATAAAATTCCAGTCACAACAAATGAACAAATCAAACACCCGCCTTAATTGTATTTGACACTGGTCCAATCATTACAAAACACCCGCCTTAATTCTATTTGATACTGGTCCAATCTTTAGAAAACACCCTCCTTCATTAAATTTGATACTGGTCCAATCATTACAAAACGCCTACCTTAATTCTATTTGATACTGGTCCTATCTTTAGAAAATCCCCTTCTTCATTGAATTTGATATTGGTCCAATCATTACAAAAGGCCTACCTTAATTCTATTTGATACTGGTCCATTCATTACAAAACACTCGCCTTAATTCTATTTGATACTGGTACTTACTAAGTACTGCCAGTCAGAACCAACACTCGCCTTAATTCTATATTGATACTGGTACTTTCTAAGTACTGCCAGTTAAAACCAACACCCACCTTAATTCTATTTGACACTGGTACTTTCTAAGTACTGCCAGTCAAAACCAACACCCGCCTTAATTCTGTATTGATACTTACTAAGTACTGCCAGTCAAAACCAACACCAGCCTTAATTCTATTTGACACTGGTACTTTCTAAGTACTGCAAGTCAGAACCAACACCCGCCTTAATTCTATATTGGTACTTTCTAAGTACTGCCAGTCAGAACCAACATCCGCCTTAATTCTATATTGATATTGATTGATTGATTGGATTAACGTTTATATTGATATTGATTGATTGATTGGATTAACATTTAAGTTTAATGAACAAATTAGTAATTAAGCCTGGATAACTCCCCTACTGTACGAAGATAAATGGCCAGGTTTAAAAACACACTTCTCTCTGAACTCTGGACAATTTGCTCCCTGTCATTCCTAAAACATTCCAATCCTAATTACCTCCCCTTAACAGGCTCAGATACACATTTATCTCCCCTAAACATGACTTCCATTTCATCATAAAACAACAAACTTAGGATCTCTTATCACAGAACAAGTCAGAACATAAAAAAAACGCTCCTCTCAGATCCACCTAATTAACTTCTTAGATCCTGCTGAAGATTAGCCCCCAGGTGTTACTGACACATTGCCTTGGGTGATTTATCTACACTCAAAAGCACCCTAAATCCTATCTCTCTCTCCCTCACAACATGGTACTCCATGCTAGCACTAATCTTTCCCAGTCCTCTAGAAATAGCTTGTTAATGGCTTCCACGGTTTGGGAGAGGTAAATTGTTTACATGGAGCAGTGTGACTTGTATAGCGTGTCCTTCTATATCTGTCCCTGGCTACACAGATCATTGTTTTAAGATGAACAGACACTCGTTTCTCGGCCTCTAACACAACACGTGGAAACATTTCAATGGAATCTGTTTAAATCAAAAGCATACCATCTTCTTGTTTTAATAGAAGTGAAAATTATTCTGAATCAATCATTATTTGGCTAAATAGCATACAAGCCTAAATGTCACTTGCAATATCAGAACTGATCATATTTTGAAAGTATGAAATCAAACTCAAAATCATGCTCGATGTAATGTTTGATATTGTCAAACTCAGAATCATGCTCAATGTAATGTCTGATATTGTCAAACTCAGAATCATGCTCAATGTAATGTCTGATATTGTCAAACTCGGTGTCATGCTCAATGTGATGTCTGATATTGTCAAACTCAGAATCATGCTCAATGTAATGTCTGATATTGTCAAACTCGGTGTCATGCTCAATGTGATGTCTGATATTGTCAAACTCGGTGTCATGCTCAGTGTATTTTCATAGCATCTCTTACCTATAAACAATTTGTTGATAAGTGAATGTTCAAATTCTACTACTCTCTAAATACTTGTACAAGTACATAAATACGACAATTAACTCAATGGATTTGATCAAATCAATTACAATCAGTGAGTTTGATAACTTACAATCAGTGAGTTTTATAACTTACAATCAGCGAGTTTGATAACTTACAATCAGTGAGTTTGATAACTTACAATCAGTGAGTTTTATAACTTACAATCAGTGAGTTTGATTACTTACAATCAGTGAGTTTTATAACTTACAATCAGTGAGTTGATAACTTACATTCAGTGAGTTGATAACTTACAATCAGTGAGTTTTATAACTTACAATCAGTGGGTCTGATAACTTACAATCAGCGAGTTTGATAACTTACAATCAGCGAGTTTGATAACTTACAATCAGCGAGTTTGATAACTTACAATCAGTGAGTTTGAACTTACAATCAGTGGGTCTGATAACTTACAGACAGTGAGTTGATAACTTACAATCAGTGAGTTTGATGACTTACAACCTATGATATTGTTGACATAATTGTTTGGTGACTTTTTGTACGTGATTTACAATATAGAACTTTTTTGGCACTAGCATATTTTAATTGATTTTGGTAATTATTGGAATAGCAACATATTTCTAGAGTGACTTTGGTGACTTACGATCGATGAGTTTGACGACTTGGAAGTGGTTGACATGACTTGTGACACACTGCATTATTGAGCTGGTACTCTTACACTGCGGGCGTAGAACGTGGCGCTGAGATTTACGGTTATAATTGGCGAGGAATGACCCCTGGCAGGTGACATGGCAGTTGAAATCTTGATCAGCTCCACAGCATATCTCCCCCTCTGTAAAACACAGGTAAAAAAAATTAGATGGAGGGAAAAAAAACACAGGCAAAACAAAGATAAAAAAGGTAAAAGAAACCACAGATAAAATCCGGGTGGACCTCAGGTAAAAAAAAAAACAACAGCTTAAACACAGGTAAGAAAAAATAAAAGACATAGGGCTTTATTACACAATAAATCACCATCTGTATAACACTTCAGTAAATTTCATTGGACTGTCGTCACTAATGTATAATATTCTGTAAATTTCATTGAACTGCAGTCACTAATGTATAATATTCTGTAAATTTCATTGGACTGTCATCACTAATGTATAATATTCAGTAAATTTCATTGGACTGTCTTCACTAATGTATAATATTCTGTACATTCATATATAGTATATAATGAGTAAACACAAAAGTACATGGGGAAAATAAATAAAACATAGTCAAATGTTGCACTGTGCTAGGAGTCTGTCACCCATTATCTAAATAAAATCTCAGCTGTAAATTTCTGCTACTGTAGCCGTGACTTTTGAACTCTGACAATTGACCTTTACCTCTCTGTTTCTTTACACATGTATACAGGTTGGTCTCCAATCTCTCTCCGCAGGACTTATGGATTTCATTCAGGGAGTGAGCCTGGCAAAACAAAAGAAAGGATTGATATATAATACAACACAGGAGTGGATATAGAAAACTTGTGGAGGGGTGGTGTAGGGATTTCTAACACCCCACCCCCCAATAAAAGCTAGTGAAGGGGTGGTGTAGGGATTTCTAACACCCCACCCCCCAATAAAAGCTAGTGAAGGGGTGGTGTAGGGATTTCTAACACCCCACCTCCAATAAAAGTTATTATCATATTCTGTTTAATGAAATAATTCTGTTATCTAAATATGATGAATGTTAATTGAAACTAATCGATTAACAAGTAAAAACTCATGAATATAATTAACACACTATATACCTTTTCCACTGTTTATTCACAAATCAACGTGTATATACAATCAAACTATTAAATGTTTATCAAAATATATCATTATGTGGTGTTTAACAGTCACTTGTCTTTTTTTTTTTTCACTGAAATGTAGTCAATGTCGGATGACAGAAACTTATGGAAGTTTTTATCCCCCCCCCCTAACTATTTGAATTTAGATTTTTATCCAACATGGATCTTTTGATTTCGCCCCTAATTATATATGTACTGTACACAATCTTAATTCCTGAATTGATATATACTACACTGGGATACACAGGAGCTCTACAGATAACACACACACACACAGAAAAAATATCATAACCCGGGCCGCTGCAGATCTTTTACAGTCTTTTAAAAATCTCACTAATCAAACTTGAAAAGGGCGACAAAAAGTGTATTTTTGTGCGATACAATTCATAAGCCTGGCTTGTTTTTTGCCTGCGATTTCATCTCTTCGTTGACAGAAACAATTTATTTAATAGCTTATTTACTCCCCTCCGCGCTGGGACCTAGGAGTGGGCTAAGTGCTTTCTGTCAGACTTCATCTCTCGCCGACATACTGATTTCATCTGATGAAGTTTCTGCTACTCTTTCTGACAAACATTTTCATTTTTCTTCTCTTGTGTTTCATGAACCCCTTTCTTACTAAAACAGGCAATGGTTATCTTTTTAAAGTTACAGTTATTCCATGTTAAATATGTCTGAATATAACTCCCTATCTATTACTAAAACAGACAATGGTTATCTTTTTAAAGTTACAGTTATTCCATGTTAAATATGTCTGAATATAAATCACTGTCTATTACTAAAACAGGCAATGGTTATCTTTATAAAGTTACAGTTATTCCATGTTAAATATGTCTGAATATAACTCCCTGTCTATTACTAAAACAGACAATGGTTATCTTTTTAAAGTTAGTTATTCCATGTCTAATGTTCACACATACCCAGTATTTCAATTTCCAACAAAAAACAAAGAAACTTGATCTGAGGAGATTTTTAAAATTCAGCATGTTAATTTCTACACAATAATTTTATTAAGGAGCTGCCTTTTTCCTTTTGTTAATTAACATACTGCTAATTAAGATTCTCTGGATTATTGTTCATAATTGTCTAATTACCTACGCTATAATCACCACCCTCTCCCAGCATTACTTAATCATTTGAACTAAATAGGTTGCTTGCACTGATCATTTTTTTTAAAACAGTATCAGCTGATGTCATTTGGACAATGTTTTTTGCTATCTCCGATAATTAAGATGCATCTGCTGACTGAGATAAGATTACAGAGAGCGATAAGATTAACCTGCCAAGTTTGACCTTGTTGCACTTATCATCGCCTGTCAATATCAGGCTTGTTACTGTTGGTTACAAGTAAAACCTAGTGCAAAATTGGGGTTTTTTTTTTTTTTTGCTTTTTTGGGGAGTTGAAATAAACATGCCATGAAAAACCTCAATGATTTTCAGTGCACATCTTTAAAAAGAGTAATCACGAAGTGACCCCCCTCCCCCTGTGTACCCACAGATACAGCAATGAAATACCAAGGGGGAGGGGCATTATTTCTAATGATCCTTCACAACTGAACCACAGACTCACAACTCCATGTCCTCTACATCCCTCCCTACTTTCTACATTCCTTCTTACTCTCTAAATTCCTCTCTCTCTCTCTCTCTCCATTTGTACTACAGTACTCCCTATTTTCCAGGTCCTCAAATTATCCCATTTTTTGAGTCTATGATCATCCCCCCTTACACAGACTCTTTCATTATCTACAATCTATACTTCTCTATGATTTCTCTCCACTACAATTTTCTGAGCACTGACACTGTCATTTTCCTTCTCTGCCAACAATATTACATTTTTAAAATCTCTCCTATAAACTTCTCTCACTATTCATTTTCCTTCTCTCTGTCCATAATTAACATTTCAATCAATACAATACTCCTCATGTCTTTTGGGGAATGTGTGGTTTAAGAATTAGGAAATGGATTCGAACTGTCATTTCCTTCATTTATATCACTTCCTAATTATGGTTCCTTTACCCCCACCGCCAATCCCTTATCTTCCCCATCCCTTACCCCCATCCCTTACTGATCCACTGTCATCCCTTACCCTCACCCCCCATCCCTTATCCTTATTCAAATCCCTTATCCCTACCCTAATCCCTTACCCTCACCCCCAATCCCTTATCCCTACCCCAATCCCTTACCCTCACCCCCAATCCCTTACCCTCACTCCCAATCCCTTACCTCATCCCTTACTCCCAAACCAATCCCTTACTCCCAACCCCAAACTCCTATCCCCCACCCTAATCCTTTACTCCCACCCCCAATTTCTTACTCCCATTCCCAATTCCTGAACCCCATCCTGTACCTCCAATCCCTGACCCCAACCCATAATCCCTGACCCCACCCCCATTCCGTACTTCCAATTCCTTACCCTCACCCTTCTGTTTCTGCCCACCTTGTCCCCCTTCCACTTCTTTGATATCAGTCACAGTTCTTCACAGACTTTCCAGAATTGTGCAAGATGATTTTAAAGCTTTTAACACTAATGAGAAAAATTTCTCCAGTCTGTCTTCGTTTGACATATCCATTAGATGAGCTTAATTATACAGGGTTTTTTTTTTCTCTCCAAGTCAATTAACAAAAGAAAAATCTACGTCAATCTTGAATAAGACCACCGTGTTGGTTGAAACGTTTTTTTAGGGGGGTTGTCATTTTGTACTTCTGGGAGAATATAATTCACCTGAGTTATTCATCAAGAAAAATTCTACGTTTTTGTGTTATACCTAAACGAGTTGAAGCTTGTTGGTTAAGGCATTCTAAATCGTTAAGAGTTGAAATAACTTCTAATGATATATATAACTTCTAATGATATATATAACTTCTAGTAAACAAGATGAGTTTGAAAAACACTGATGCCTCCATACGACAGCAGAGTACTATTGGTATCTAAAGAAAGATCTTGTCAGAAGAAATATTCAAGTGAAATATATGAAAGCCCTATCACCATCCATTCAAAAGTTAGGGCTAGGTTAATGTGTTTCAAAAGTAGATGAATTCCAAGGTCAAGGTCACAAGGTAAAAAAAAATTGCAGTAGGAAAAGAAAGGTCTTCTCACAAAAAATACACAATGGCATGTAAAATATGAAAGCCCTATGATGATATCCATTCAAAGGTTTAATGGCCAAGGTCAGAGTTTTTATAAACAGACAGATTAACAGACAGATCCAAAACCATACGTCCCAGAATCTCCAAATACGATACTATAACCCAAGGCGCTACCCCGGAAAGCTACATCGACATTCAAAGAAAACAATGCAAAATATCTTACTTCGTTGTGTAACGTAAATCATAGACAAAATATGACATCATAATCAACGACGACGCAGTAGTGTGAGGCGGAAAAATCTCACATGGCTGTCTCACATGTGTAATGTCGGTCTCACACTGGTGATAATGTGAGTCTGCCGTACAGTGAATGCAGCAGTGGACAGCAGTTTATGTTGAAGTTATGGTTTCCACTTTATGGACTAACATACAGTGATAAAACACTGACCTAATCACTTGTCACATTGTCACTCACCTTTCTGCAATCCTGCTCGCACACTCGATTTTTGGCAAGGTCACAGCAAGGTCGTCCGGACCACACAGCTAACGATTGGACGACTGAAAAAATAAAATGTAATCATTGGTAGTCTCTTTAATGATTGGACGACTGAGAAAATAAAAACTAATCAATGGTATCTCTAACTGTAAGCTAGGTCTACATTGCAATATCTACATAAAAAACAGTAGTATTACACCCTGTAAACTCTCACCCCTCTATAATGAAGTACTGTAAACTCTCACCCCTCTATAATGAAGTACTGTAGAGCACAGAACATCCCCTTACAATATGCTTCAATTCATGGCCTATTGACATAAAAATCAATCAAAATTTTAATCTTGAATGACCATCAAATCCAGGCAAAAGTATTTTTAAGTACATGACACACAATCGATTTGGAACTCAAGTCTTCTACAAACATGGTCCTCAACCTCTGGCTTCTGAAAGCTCAGAGCATCCTCTCACTGCCAAAACAATAACCTTGACTTAGATTTACTTACTTTAACAGTGAGAAGGACCAACTGCACACATGCTGACTAATCCCTTTGTATTGAGGGGGATACAATACACAAACTTAACAGATATTTCAATGTGTATTTACAACTCTAATGGGGGGGGGGGGGGGGGGGGGCAGAGTTACCTTAGACAGAGTCAATACCTTGGACAGATCATTACACCAATAAGACAGCTGTCTATTCCCTCTTGGACATCATAATCATTACACATAATAAGACAGCTGTCTATTCCCTCTTGGACATCGTAATCATTACACATAATAAGACAGCTGGCTTCAATCATGCTCAGTCTATTGTTTATGACCTTGAGTTTTCCTCTTCATTCAGTAACCAATATAAAACAGCACACTTTACATGACAAATCTATCATGTTTTTCAATCCAGTGTGTACATATTACATTTATTCATAACTCAAGTTTTGATGGAAAATATGCCTCTGAGAATTGAGAGATAAATTATTTTTTTTTAAATTTAATGCAAACAATTGACTCCCTACAGATAGGTGTGTGATGTACTCTTTATCTCTGAGAGTTCAGATTGAGGTACAGCCTACAGATAGGTGTGTGATGTACTCTATATCTCTGAGAGTTCAGATTGAGGTACAGCCTACAGATAGGTGTGTGATGTACTCTATATCTCTGAGAGTTCAGATTGAGGTACAGCCTACAGATAGGTGTGTGATGTACACTTTATCTCTGTAAGTTCAGATTGAGGTACATGCAGACACATCGTAATGGAGATACAAAATTCCAGATGATGCACCCACTCAAATCTTCACGATCCACAAAATTCTTAAAAATTCAGTGCTGACTGATAGAATTGCCTCCCTCTGAACAAAAATAAAACCAGATAGAGATTGAACACACAGGTGTCAATAGGGTGCAAACCTTTGACCTCCCCTCTGTCAAAATCACACATACGGCAGCAACAGTTCCCCGCCCCATTCCTTTGTAAGTGCAGACTTCTAACAAATCTCAAACATCAAATCAACCCTGGTTTCTTCCACGAGTTTACAAGCAGCAACCGTTTGATTTTCTGTGTGCCTTTTTTACATCACTTCACTGACTGTCGATCCTGTCACGTCAATCAATGGTCGGAGCTTTTTCCCCCTGTCAATCATCAGGGGATTTTCACAGAGTGTACTCCACCAGAAATCTGATAATCAAAGTCAACGCCTCACTACACCCCTGTCCATTATTCTCCTACTGTTCAAAACCGACTGACTGATCCCTCTTAAGAACACAGCCCTGGAGAATGGCAGGGTTTTAAGTCGGGGGACGGTGTTGATCTTAGATGGACTTTTATCCAACAGTACGCGTCATTAGTTCTACAAAATACCTGTATTATAAATCCTAATGGGAACGCCATATTCACAAAAGTTAAAAACACCTCAGAAAGATTCCGAAAACTGCATTATTGACATTTAAACTTTCTTTCTTATCTGAGGCTCTATTTACACACACAAACGGTCAATGTTCCGAAATTGTTCCACAATACGGGCAGAGGATAGTGCAATATAACATTGGTCTGTGATATTGTAGGATATAGTATAATATAACATTGGTCTGTGATATTGTAGGATATAGCGCAATATAACTTTGGTCTGTGATATTGTAGGATATAGTATAATATAACATTGGTCTGTGTTATTGTAGGATATAGTATAATATAACATTGGTCTGTGATATTGTAGGATATAGTGCAATATAACATTGGTCTGTGATATTGTAGGATATAGTATAATATAACATTGGTCTGTGTTATTGTAGGATATAGTATAATATAACATTGGTCTGTGATATTGTAGGATATAGTGCAATATAACATTGCATGTCTGTGATATTGTAGGATATAGTATAACATTGGTCTGTGATATTGTAGGATATAGTGCAATATAACATTGGTCTGTGATATTGTAGGATATAGTATAATATAACATTGGTCTGTGATATTGTAGGATATAGTGCAATATAACATTGGTCTGTGTTATTGTAGGATATAGTATAATATAACATTGGTCTGTGATATTGTAGGATATAGTATAATATAACATTGGTCTGTGATATTGTAGGATATAGTACAATATAACATTGGTCTGTGATATTGTAGGATATAGTGCAATATAACATTGGTCTGTGATATTGTAGGATATAGTATAATATAACATTGGTCTGTGATATTGTAGGATATAGTGCAATATAACACTGATCTGTGATATTGTAGGATATAGTACAATATAACATTGGACCCGACCTTGTCACAGTTAGATAAAACTCTTATCTTTAAGACATCAAATTTGATTTAAAGGAATTAGGCAGTGTTTCAGTTCAACACCATGTTGTAAATCTATACTCAAAATGATGGGCTTTTCAAAATCTATTCAGTCAAAAATTGAAATATTTATTTAAAGAATGAAATACTCTTAGCATTGAACAACATATGCTTACACCTTAAGTTTATTACCTGATTTATGTAAATCAATGAAATTTTCAATTACATAATATTCAGCTAATTTTCTGATCCATGCTTTACATTTATGAGAAAATTTATGTACACAGGAAATACCTATAACTCCGATTTAGATCTATAACTCTAATTCAGGACCCGTAACTCTGATTCAGGACCTGTTATCTAATTCAGGACCCGTAACTCTAATTCAGGACCTGTAACTCTGATTCAGGACCTGTTATCTAATCCAGGATCTGTTATCTAATTCAGGACCTATAGCTCTGATTCAGGACCTGTTATCTGATTCAGGACCTGTTATTTAATTCAGGACCTGTTATTTAATTCAAGACCTGTTATCTAATTCAGGACCCATAACTCTGATCCAGGACCTGTAACTCTGCACAAGGATCTAGGACTTATAACAAAATGAAATCTATGTAAGAGAGAACTCAGTGAAACTGTTCATTATCACTGAAATGAATGTGTCAAGTGAAATTCAAACCAAACCAAACCAGTCATTTTAAATATAAAGTCAAAATACAAACTGCCCTAAATACTAGAAGCCTTATGTTAGACAAAGCAAATAATCCTAAATGAAAAAGTAAACAAAAGAAAGAACAAAATCAAATAAAAACACAAATATAAAACCAGCATCTCTAAGCCCATGACCAAACATTGATATGTCTGCTTAAAGTCTGAGATCAAAAGGGGGAGGGTGTCTATCAATTCAAAGTAATTATATGTATACCCCCACAAAGGCAATAAAAAGGAGAGAATCTAAAAGTGGTTGCTTATGGTACAATCTCACAGATGGGCAACAATGGGGAGGATCGAATAGTTGTTGAGTATTAGTGACAATTCGAGACGATAGAAAAAAGAAAACTAAGCATGCAGAAAGTTGTCCACAATTTTCTTAATAGGTTTAAATAAGAAGCTCCCTTCCATGGGGAGAATTGCAAGTGTAATCTTTTCAAACTTTCAGAGACTGTGATGAAGGTAGTTCCACCCTCAAGAGACTTATCAAAATTATTATTAAAAGGAGAAAAGTTGTATATTTCCACTTGATATATAGGTTAATTTAATCAATAACCAAAGAAAATATATATGTTGCCAGATTTTTAAAGATGTCAGACATACAAAATCAAAAGTTTATATGAACATCAGAAAATGGCACATTTTCGTTAAATAGCATCCCTGATGAAACTACATAAAAACTGGTTGATATGAAAAAAATTTAATTCCAACAGTTGCAAAAAACAGCTGCTTTGTAAATATATATGAATTAATTGTGGATATCAAGGAAATAACTGTATAATAAACATTCAATAGAGAAATATCAGCATAGGAGTTATTGCCCTTGACAACATTTTTTAAATAAAGATAATTGATCATTTATATATATATATATATATATATATATATATATATATATAAACCTTTTTCAGTATCAAATTGCATGTTTACCAGATTTTTTATAAAAATCAAGTGAATATAAGATTCCTCCTCGAGATATATATTTCTATCATACACAAAGTTTAATGAAATAAAGATTTCGTAAAATCCTATGATGCACACGGGGGTGGAAATACTTTAATCTGAAAAGTAGAAACACTTAAGAGATTCATCAAAAAATAAATTTGTATTCATATATGTTAATTACTGCTGCAAATATGCTAATATCAAAGATATTCTTAAAAAGTTTATATTTTCTAGAAATTGCTGCCAAAATATATCCCCCTTTATCTTCTCAGGTAAAAAAAAAAAAAACATATGTGAAGAAAATTTAACCTTAAATTGCTGTTGTAATTTATCAGTGTTTTGTTTTATTATTAAATTTTGTTGGAGTCTTTTTCTAGTTATTGTAAAAAATCATGTAAAAAATTAAATATTTCAAAAATCTAAGTTATAGATGAATAATCAATGATACATTTCAAAATATTGAATCCAAGGGCAATAACTCTGTTTCTATTGATTTTTTTATCAAGTCAATTATGCAATGATTTCCTTTATCTTTTACAGACATTTTGTATATTTTTGTGAAGAAACAGGTCCATGAAATTGTTATGAATGCTACTACATCGTCATAACCAGTTTGTATGGAATTTTGATAACACTGTTTAAGGAAAATTGCAATTTTTTGACGGTGATATATATATGATTCTGTTAATGTACGTCTCACATTTTAAAAAGTGTGATGACCTATGAATTTTATTTGATAATTTGTTAGTTTTAACTCTAATGAATATATAGAAATAAATACACATTTTAAATTGTATCAGATAAAACTGGAAGTATGGAGTTACCTTAACCCTAAAAAATAATCAAATTTGATATTTATTCATATATCGGCTGGCTTCTTAACAATATTAACTGCATTTTGTATGACATAATTAACACTACAAACAGTAGAGACTCCCTATAATGCATTTCAATATTAAAACTATTGTCAGCTTCTGAGGTATTTCAGATCTCCTAGGCAAAACTTTCAGTATAAAAATTTTAATTTTATGATATATAACAAAATGTAAATACAACAAGAAGTCATTTCATTTAGCAATATACAACTAGTCCCTCGGGACCACTTTAAATTCATTTCATTTAGCATAATACTCATGCATTCACCTTTGCTATATCTGGTATAACGTAATCCATTTAAAAATTGCAATGCCTTCAAAAATTACAAAGTACATAAGTTTTCAAAAAGATGTTCGTAAAATAATATATGCTTCAGAGACTCTCAATCCAACCTACAGAACAAAATTTCTATATATGTTATTAGCCTATTATAGTGTCATTTCAGTATTCCACTAATTGTGTGTCAAAGTTTTACAGCCCACTAACATTCTCAGTCAGACACCTACTGCAGTACTGCTAACATGGACCATTTCATACTCCTTCAACAGAAGAGTCACTCAACATGATCAGGGTCACCTCTATGTTTGATGCAGTGTAATGATTGCCAAATATTACAGTCCACTTCATTGAACATGACTGACAGTCACACACTGAGTTCTCTGTTTCCAGTTTTCAGCCTGGATTAAGAATTACATAAGTCACTAATCTTTCCTATAAAGTTTTTGTCCTTGGGAATTATTTTTTTTTTTTACCAAATCTGTATATCAATCTCATTGCAGTCAGGTGCCGACTCCTATTCATTTCAATGACTGAAAAGTTTGATTTATATCTTTTTCCTCAATAGAAATGGCAGTTGAATTGATTATTTATTGTAGAGTACTGACTGGATAATTCTGACCTTATAAAGTCAATATCAACATAACAATTGAAATCCTACAAATACTCAATAAATCTTATAGAGTTAAACATCTATCAATATAAATACCTAGATGTCATATAAAAGCAACATTCAGACTCATCAAATATTTACATTCACTGAATCTTTTCTCTTATATTTCTTTTGAAATTGACAGTGAATGCATGTTTGTTGCAAACTAGTTCAATCTGTTTTTTTAGCATCACCTGTCTATCTCATCATTACCAGATAAAGGGGAGTCATCAAGGTCAAAGGGTGCATTGGCTGTTCCGTTTAACGTAGCGAATGGGTCTTAGCACTTAAATCTAATCTATATTTTAAAACGATACATAAAAATATAAATATAAACAATAAAATGTCTTCAATGTTTTTGTTGTTTCATCAGGTGATGAAGGTATACAAGGTATACATGCTAGCTGAGTCAGAAAAAAACTGCTTAAGCGGGTTATATATTTTTTCTGCAATGCTAGCTATATACCTTCATCACCTGATGGAAAAAAAGAAAGCCTTTTATTGTTTAAATATCACTCTTAATGAAAATTCAACTACATTATTAAATTAACTTTAAGATTCAAATTTCACTCTCTACTGAAAATTTCACTCTCTACTGAAAATTCAACTATAATAAACTATGAAAAAAGTATCAAATACATTTATAAATTTAGTCTAAAACTCCAATGTATAAATCTGATGTAAAAGTTTGTTCGAGTTTCAAAAGGGTTGGACCAAATTCAAAATTGTACATAAATCATGCAGTGATATTGCATAGACTTACAGTATTTTATACTACAGCTCTTTTTAGATTAAATTTTAGTTGTAAAATTGTGATTTATTTCAATGATAAACAAAATGAGGTTTACAAACTCTTGTTATTAATATTTATGTTAGAAAAACTATCCAGAGGCTCAGCATGGAGTAAAATTACATTATTGTCTTCCCATACAAAAACTGATTTCTATATAATGCTATATATTCAATAGAACCGAAATCTTTATTTACTATTTTTTTTTTGGTTTTTTTTGTTTGTTTTTTTTCGATTTTTTTTTTTATAAAATCTTAAACTTTATATATAGTCTTCTTTAATTCAAACCTGTATTTAAACTTACCCAGAATTGTCTGGTTCACACACTGCCAGAATTCAACCTTCAATGAATAAAAACAAAAGTGATTTAATCATTTCACCTTCAATGAATGAAAACAAAAGTGATTTAATCATTTCACCTTCAATGAATGAAAACAAAAGTGATTTATTTCATCTTTGATAAGATTATCATGTATTCACATTCATTAAGTCTATTAATGTGCAATAAACTAAACTAGAGGCCATCTGAATGAAAACATGTAGGATGCATGATGATGTTGATGATGATGATGTTGATGATGAGGATGATGATGATGACCGTGTAGGTGGTGAATGATGATGATAACGATGATGCTCAGGTCCCCTGAGGAAAAGAATTATGGGGGAGGGGATGGGTAAATGCAAACCAAGTGAGAGATGTAAGTTCAATTAATGTGAGGAGCTAGGAAATCCGGATTCACATTAGGAAGCTTGTGGATGTGAAATCCGGATTCACCATTAGGAAGCCTAATATAATGAGGAGGAAATCCGGATTCACATTAGGAAGCTTGTGGATGTGAAATCCGGATTCACCATTAGGAAGCCTATAATGAGGAGGAAATCTGGATTCACATTAGGAAGCTTGTGAATGTGAAATCTGGATTTCTCTGGTGGATATGAGTACAATATGTGTAGATTTTTACTTCATTGCATGCCCAGTTTTATTGGGGGTGGTTATAGTAATGGCAGGAACACAAATCTGTCATCAGCATACTTCACAACAGCATGCCTGTATCTGATGTCAGTCAAACGCTCAAATGACACCCCTAAAAACACACTTCATTCCTGTCCACATTTCTCCCCACACAGTACCCAGTCTGCCAACTTAACAAAAACACTTGATATTTCATAGTGTTTTCTTTCAAATTTTCCTTTCCAACATATTGTATTTCGATTTACCCTGCATTATTAGGTTATGTTTTTAATGGGACAGTCTCCGATTACGGGCAGTTCTTTGCTCCTCCCTGGTTTGCTAACAATGCCTTGTGAATTAATCAGCCGCATATTTCTAATATAACACTGAAGTGGTGTGGGTCTTGTAACTAAATACCTCATCACCTGCCAACAAACTGAATCAGCTTTCATGTGAAGTCAGGAAAATGTTCAGCATGTACCATTAGTATCTATAAACACTGAAGAGTTCTAAAAAGGGAACAAACTCTGAATCGCTGTGAAGTCAGGAAAATCATTAGGTATCTATAAACAATGAAGAGTTTTAAAAAGGGAACAAACTCTGAATCGCTGTGAAGACAGGAATAGGTATCTATAAACAATGAAGAGTTCTAAAAAGGGAACAAACTCTGAATCGCTGTGAAGACAGGAATAGGTATCTATAAACAATGAAGAGTTCTAAAAAGGGAACAAACTCTAAATCGCTGTGAAGACAGGAATAGATATCTATAAACAATGAAGAGTTCTAAAAATGGAACAAACTCGGGGCCCACCAACTGCCAATAATTGAAAAAAATCACAGTTATAGTTTTAAAAAGGGAGATAACTCCTTCAAAGATTCAGGAGCGAGTATCTACAAAGCTATGACTCCTGTAAAAAGATAAGTTTGTTTTCCCTGTTAATTATAATATCAAATGTTGATATAATTCAATTGACACACAGGTTGTTACACCAGTCTTGTTGTTGACTTACAATAGTTTCAGGTCTATATGCAAATTTTTATCTTTAATGGGGCATACTTTAATCCTCAATTTACAGTACACATACATGTGATAATTCCGTACATTACGTCCTTAAAAAGATGTGATTTTGAGTGAAAAATCTGTACACAAGTTTGTAACATGGTCCTTCGAAAGGCAGGGTGAAATTTGCTAATTTAGTGCTTGGAGAAATACTTTTATTACGATTACAATTAACGAAGCCAAATTCAATCAGATTTTAAAAATCGGATCTTTTCTAATCGTTCTGGAGCAATTAGAAAAAAAATGATTTTAATTAGACTGAGTCAGATACTGAACAAGTTGATTCAATGAAATGATAAAAGCACATTACAGATTTAAACTTGCAGTTGATGAATATATATTTATATATTACACTGATCATTACAGAAATTATCTCCTATAACCAAATCTTATGAATTCCTGAATTGTTGAATAAAAGCAAACTATAACAGCTATCTGATGGACAAGAAAAGGGATTGAGGATCTACAACTAGTGCAATTAACAAGGAGGATCTAACATTAGTGGTTAACAAGGAGGATCTAAAACTAGTGATTTACAAGAGGGGAGGATCTAACACTAGTAATTATCAAGAGGGGAGGATCTAACACTAGTAATTAACAAGAGGGGAGGATCTAACATTAGTGATTAACAAGAGGGGAGGATCTAACATTAGTAATTAACAAGAGGGGAGGATCTAACATTAGTGATTAACAAGGAGGATCTAACACTAGTAATTAACAAGAGGGAAGGATCTAACACTAATAATTAACAAGAGGGGAGGATCTAACACTAGTGATTAACAAGAGGGGAGGATCTAACTTTAAGTGATTAACAAGAGGGGAGGATCTAAATTTAGTAATTAACAAGGAGGATCTTAAACACTAGTGGTTAAGAAAAGCAACAGATGACAACATGCCTAAAGATGTTTATAAGTTTTTGATTTTTAAAACAGGATATACTTGGAGTTTAAAATTTTAATCCAATAACATAAATGATCAGAGTAACCAACCACTGTCCTGAACTTGTGAATCTGAACTCGTGAGTCTGGACTCATGAATCTGAACTCGTGAGTCTGAACTCGTGAGTCTGAAGCCATGAATGTTAACCTAGAAATATCTAAGTACCCATCTCCTGAACTCGTGAGTCTGAACTCGTGAATCTGAACTCGTGAGTCTGAACTCGTGAATCTGAACTCGTGAATCTGAAGTCGTGAATCTGAAGTCGTGAGTCTGAAGTCGTGAATCTGAAGTCGTGAGTCTGAAGTCTTGAATGTTAACCTAGAAATATCTAAGTACCCATATCCTGAACTCGTGAGTCTGAACTCGTGAGTCTGAACTCGTGAGTCTGAACTCGTGAGTCTGAACTCGTGAATCTGAAGTCGTGAATGTTAACCTAGAAATATCGAAGTACCCATCTCCTCCTGTGTTTAAAATCATTGTAAGAGAGGAGAGCTACGACAACTCATATCAACTGCCAGACATAATTCTAATCAAAATGGGAATTTCCTGTAATTATTTTTTCTTTCTTTAACTCAGTCACCATTCAGAGAGTTTAGATTTTTCATCAAAGACATGCACGCAGTCCGTATAGACGACAAGCCATTCACAATAGCTCTCAGCAAAGACTGCATGCAAGGTAAATCACAGGCGCATTTTAAAAGTCCAGAGATTGCGGTCCAATATTCTAAAGCTGTTCATTTAATCTCCCAGCATGCTTTGTGGTGGGAACCTTCCCCGCCCTCAATTATCGAATTCCAGTGATTAACTTCTGGACAGGACAAAGAAAAGGTCATTGGACTGACACAAAGGCAGACAATTACGGAGGGGAGGGTCGGCACAGCGAGAAAATAGGTATAGGGTGGAACTTCTAAACATTAAACATTCGGATTTAGAGGGATGAAGTTGTGTCAGTTCAAGTCCGAACACAAAGGAGGAACTGGCGATCAAAGTCCGAATGTGGAACTGGCGATCAAAGTCTGAATGTGGAAGTGGAGAGTAAGGGTCCGAATGTTTAAGTGAAAGAGCGAAAGTTTGAATTGGAGATAATTTAATGAAATAAAATAAGGAGGAAACCTGAAATTAGCGCAGTTAAAGTTCACATATGGTCAAATGTCAATGGGGGAGGTACTAAATAGATGCATGTGAGTTAAGTCAAATGTGGGGGGAGGGGACTCAGATAGATGGCCGGGTGTGAAGTCCGAGGGTAAAAGAAATAGGACTGGGCTTCCTCAGGAATGTAAACAATACAACACTGTAGAACTTCATACTTATACAATCATTAAATCATCCTAGTATCTGGTGTGTCTGTATCATTAGAGGTTAAGGTGAAGAATTTCTTCACCTACTGACAACATGATGGACATCTCCAATGTCATACAACTTTAGGATAAAACACCCCTCTCCTCCTCCTCCTCCTCCAGGCTACACATTAAGGATACCCCCCCCCCTCCTCTCCTCCAGGCTACACATTAAGGATAACACCCCCCCCCCTCTCCTCCAGACTACACATTAAGGATATCCCCCTCCTCTCCTCCAGACTACACATTAAGGATATCCCCCTCCTCTCCTCCAGACTACACATTAAGGAGAACACCACCACCCCTCTCCTCCAGACTACACATTAAGGATAACACCCCTTCAGGCTTCTCCCCCCCCCCCCCCCCTCCTCCTCCAGACTACACATTAAGGATAACACCCCCTCTCCTCCTCCTCCAGGCTACACATTTAGCATAACCCCCTTTCCTCCATAACACCCCCCCCCCCCTCCCTCTCCTCCTCCAGGCATGCAGTGGAAGGCCAGCTGTGTTATATCTTAAGCCTGGCTGGCAATAATGATTGCCATTCTGTTAACCACCCCCACCTTCTGTCTATAGGACCAGATGAAAATATTTCTCTGTTCTGGATATAGACTTCATCAATCATACAGTCACTTTGGTCAAGGTTGGTCGATAAAATCCCAAGACCTGTAAACTTCACTTCACACAATGACCATGGGGATAGAGT